>NW_027332093.1:89929-284218 GCF_048418815.1 Hemitrygon akajei
AAAAAAACTGTGTCCCTGACAACATAAAGACGTACTTGAATGAAATAGAGACTGCGACCCTGTCAGAGTCTGCTAAGTTGGCAGACTAGTATGCCTTAACCCATCAGGTAAAGTAGCTTTTTCCCGAGCAAGAGCTACCAAAGGAGTAGCCGAGATAACAAAGATTCCCCACAGGTTAAGCAGAGAGTAAGTTGGGAAATAGTGACAAGAGAAAGGAGGAAGGAAAGCAGTCGAAAGGAAAGTTTTCCAGTTTTCCCTGTCACTATTGTAAGAGGCCTGGTCATGTGGCGGCTAATTGTTTTGCTCGGAAAAGAAAAGGAGACAGTTCCAACTGGTTGTGTTCAGTCGGTTGAGACACCACGAAGAAAGATGGGGTCTACCCGATTGCAAGAGGGATTTAAGCGGTTTATCTCAGATGGGGCTTTTGTCCGTAAAGGAGGGGTCAACCCCGGTTGCAGTGAGAGTATGGCGAGATACTGCGGCTTTTCAGTCATTAATATTGGATAGAGTTATGGACTTTGGTGATGAGACAAAAACGGATGAAGTAAACATTATCAAGAAAATTGGAAAGGTGACTGAGTCTGTGCCTTTGCATTAGGTAAGTTTGAAATTGGAACTGGTATCAGGACCTGTTAAGATTGGGGTGCGATCTATATTTCCGATGGACAATGTTGATGTCCTGCTTGGTAATTTCATTGCTAGTGGGGATTGTGGAGGGCGGAGCAGGTTGATGGACAGCTGGTGTCCATCATGTGGAGATAAAAACCAGGTCCGCTGATACACAGACAGGCACGCCACGAGGCACACAGTGCAGATGCTGAACGAGCTTTGTTGCATCCACAGGAAGGTGGGGGTTTTGGAGTATCGATTGGGGGAAATCGATCAGTAGCTCACAGTGTGAAAAGGTGAGACTGGTGGGGAATTATTCGTGTGCCCATCTTTGCCTGGGTGATAATTCCACCACTGAAGATCGGTCATATGTATCATGGTCATAGTCGGTGATCACAATAGGACTTTGGAAGACAAAAGGAAGATCGACGGCATCACCTCTCTCTCTCTCTCTCTCTCTCTCTCTCTCTCTCTCTCTCTCTCTCTCTCTCTCTCTCTCTCTCTCTCTCTCTCTCTCTCTCTCTCTCTCTCTCTCTCTCTCTCTCTCTCTCTCTCTCTCTCTCCCTCCCCAACGTTACTCAACGTTATTAGTTTATAGCAATACCAGACTCCATTTCTGTTGTTTCTTTAACGCGGTCATGGAGTACATGACAGGTGCCTCTCAGAAATCTCAAGGCCAGTTATTCACACTGGTAGGTGAATAGAAATTCAATCTGACCAGGGTAGAATCTTTACTTCGAGAACACTCCAGGAGATAGTTGGAGAACTGGGGGCCAAGCACATCGTGTCATCTACATATCACCCGGAGTCCCAGGGAGCCTTGGAATGGGGTACGTAACAGAACATTGAGAAGAAAAGCCCACAACTGGAAGCGAACCACAACTGAAGACGAGGGAACAGCAACATGTGAACCAGCCTGAGGACTGAGAGCATCTACTGTAGAGAACTCTTCTGACTCAGAGTTTGCATTGCTTCAGTCAGCAGAAAGTTTGGTGAGTCTCATTTAATCAAACACTGTCCTTTAGAACTTACACATCTGCACAAAGAAGGTAGGAAATAGTTGGAGTGAGACTGAATGCACCCAGAAGTACCAGTTATGCCTCTGTCAAATACAGTTTCAATAACTACAGATCTGCTAATGTGCTTCCAGTATTTCAGCTGTTTAATTCACACTGATTCCCTCAGTGTTTGCTCATTTCAAGGTCTTGCATCTTCTGAAGTAGCTTTTGGTAAGTTCTAGGTGGAGAGATGGAGACAGAGGGCAGATTTTATACTTCATACCTTTCAAAAAAAGTAATTCTTTGAACATACTTGCTGAAAACTTGCTTGGCCTTTTCTCTTTGCAGTGACGGAGAATGAAAGGTGACTTGATAAAGGTCTATAAAATGATGAGAGGCATTGATCGTGCGGATAGCCAGAGACTTTTTCCCAGGGGCTGAAATGACTGACACGAGGGCATAATTTTAAGGTGCTTGGAAGTAGGTAGAGGGAGGATGTCAGGGGAATTTTTCACACAGAAAGTGTTGAGTGTGGCGTCCATTGCTGGCGACGGTGGAGGGGGCGGATACAATAGTCTTTTAAAAGACTGTTAGATGTGTACTTGAGGCTGAGTAAAGCAGTCTTATTCTAGACAATTTCTCGAGGATGTTACATGGTCGGCAGAACATTGTGGGTCGAGGGGCCTATAAAGTGCAGTAGATTTCTATGTTCCATGTCCAAACTTACTACCTATATCCTATATATTTTAACTAAATTATAGATATAGATGGCAAGTAACAATAGGTGTAACCCTGGGGAACATCACTAGGCACTGGCCTCGAGTCAAAGAAACAGCCTTCACCCTCACCATCACCCTCTGCTGCCTGCCATTCAGCTGTTCCCAGACACTGGGGCTCTGTAACAAACACAATGTTAACAGGGAGATTACTCAGGAACTAAGGTGAAAAGAGAATTGTTGCTTCCTGAAAGGTCACGTATCCTGCCTGATTCAATGGACCAACTCCTCCCTTGTTTAGGACTTAATTTGTCCCAGGACCCATCCTCCTGGGTCAAGATGCATCTGATAGTCCACGTACCATGTCCCCTTTCCCCGTTTACCCCACACCCACACACGTAGACTGATCCACATCACCCACATCCTCCCTGCCAGCTTGGGGAACCACAACTAACTGATCCCACAATCTCTGCTCGGGCACGAAACTAAACCCAGATCTGCAAGACCAGACAGCCTGGTCCCGGCCCACTTCCACTGCAACTAACGCTCGATTTACACAACCCGGGATCAGGCCCTTTCTGACCGCCGCCCGAACAGGACAACCACCGGCATCCGCTGGATTCGGAACTGTGCTGCACTTTGCAGGACGTCACTGTGGCACCACTGGAGGGCGGATGGACAACACAGACCCGTCCTTTCAATTTCACACGCCTGAACTCCACATCGACTCCATCAAACCAGTTCTGGGCGCACTTTAATTACCAACAAAATATAGTTCCTCTCAGCGATTAGCTGTTTGAATGGTACACCGACTTTGAGGAGGGAGTGTCTGTGGTCCACATTGTCAAGGTGTTGAGTTTGCCAGGACACAGAGACTGCAGGGACGAGAGGTTTTCTGTTGACTAATACACTGTGCGTGGACCCCGCTGTCAATTCCAGTTTATATCAGTAAAACTATTCTTTATCAAATTAGTAAACAACAGGATAATGCACTGAGTAAACCACCCCAGGCCCGATCACCCTGGAAAGTCCTCCCCTGAAACATTTGGGGTTTTGTGACCAAATTCGAGAAAAGGGCCATGATGCCCACTCCATCAACAACATGGCAAAGCCGGCCACATAGTTGAGGACTTCACACAACCTCACACAACACTGGATTATAACCATATAACCATATAACAATCACAGCACCGGAAACAGGCCATTCCGGCCCTCCTAGTCCCGTGCCGAACTCTTAATCTCACCTAGTCCCACCTACTCGCACTCAGCCCATAACCCTCCACTCCTTTCCTGTCCATATACCTATCCAATTTTACCTTAAATGACACAACTGAACTGGCCTCTACTACTTCTACAGGAAGCTCATTCCACACAGCTATCACTCTCTGAGTAAAGATAGATAGATAGATAGATAGATAGATAGATAGATAGAAAGATAGATAGATAGATAGATAGATAGATAGATAGATAGATAGATAGATAGATAGATAGATAGATAGATAGATAGATAGATAGATAGATAGATAGATTGATAGATAGATAGATAGATAGATAGATAGATAGATAGATAGATAGATAGATAGATTGATAGATACTTTATTCATCCACAAGGGGAAATTCAACTTTTTTTCCAATGTCCCATACACTTGTTGTAGCAAAACTAATTACATACAATACTTAACTCAGTAAAAAATATGATATACATCTAAATCACTATCTCAAAAAGCATTGATAATAGCTTTTAAAAAGTTCTTAAGTCCTGGCGGTTGAATTGTAAAGCCTAATGGCATTGGGGAGTATTGACCTCTTCATCCTGTCTGAGGAGCATTGTATCGATAGTAACCTGTCGCTGAAACTGCTTCTCTGTCTCTGGATGGTGCTATGTAGAGGATGTTCAGAGTTTTCCATAATTGACCGTAGCCTACTCAGCGCCCTTCGCTCAGCTACCGATGTTAAACTCTCCAGTACTTTGCCCACGACAGAGCCCGCCTTCCTTACCAGCTTATTAAGACGTGAGGCGTCCCTCTTCTTAATGCTTCCTCCCCAACACGCCACCACAAAGAAGAGGGCGCTCTCCACAACTGACCTATAGAACATCTTCAGCATCTCACTACAGACATTGAATGACGCCAACCTTCGAAGGAAATACAGTCGACTCTGTGCCTTCCTGCACAAGGCATCTGTGTTGGCAGTCCAGTCTAGCTTCTCGTCTAACTGTACTCCCAGATACTTGTAGGTCTTAACCTGCTCCACACATTCTCCATTAATGATCACTGGCTCCATATGAGGCCTAGATCTCCTAAAGTCCACCACCATCTCCTTGGTCTTGGAGATATTGAGACACAGGTAGTTTGAGTTGCACCATATAACAAAGTCCTGTATCGGGATGTTTTCCACTGTCTGGGTTCTCTTCTCTGCTCCAGGCTCATGTTGAAGATGCGCTGTAGTGGTTCTCCCAGCTCAGTCGCTGGGAATCCTCCTGGGTCAAGATGCATCTGATAGTCCACGTACCATGGCCCCTTTCCCCGTTTACCCCACACCCACACACGTAGACTGATCCACATCACCCACATCCTCCCTGCCAGCTTGGGGAACCACAACTAACTGATCCCACAATCTCTGCTCGGGCACGAAACTAAACCCAGATCTGCAAGACCAGACAGCCTGGTCCCGGCCCACTTCCACTGCAACTAACGCTCGATTTACACAACCCGGGATCAGGCCCTTTCTGACCGCCGCCCGAACAGGACAACCACCGGCATCCGCTGGATTCGGAACTGTGCTGCACTTTGCAGGACGTCACTGTGGCACCACTGGAGGGCGGATGGACAACACAGACCCGTCCTTTCAATTTCACACGCCTGAACTCCACATCGACTCCATCAAACCAGTTCTGGGCGCACTTTAATTACCAACAAATATAGTTCCTCTCAGCGATTAGCTGTTTGAATGGTACACCGACTTTGAGGAGGGAGTGTCTGTGGTCCACATTGTCAAGGTGTTGAGTTTGCCAGGACACAGAGACTGCAGGGACGAGAGGTTTTCTGTTGACTAATACACTGTGCGTGGACCCCGCTGTCAATTCCAGTTTATATCAGTAAAACTATTCTTTATCAAATTAGTAAACAACAGGATAATGCACTGAGTAAACCACCCCAGGCCCGATCACCCTGGAAAGTCCTCCCCTGAAACATTTGGGGTTTTGTGACCAAATTCGAGAAAAGGGCCATGATGCCCACTCCATCAACAACATGGCAAAGCCGGCCACATAGTTGAGGACTTCACACAACCTCACACAACACTGGATTATAACCATATAACCATATAACAATCACAGCACGGAAACAGGCCATTCCGGCCCTCCTAGTCCGTGCCGAACTCTTAATCTCACCTAGTCCCACCTACTCGCACTCAGCCCATAACCCTCCACTCCTTTCCTGTCCATATACCTATCCAATTTTACCTTAAATGACACAACTGAACTGGCCTCTACTACTTCTACAGGAAGCTCATTCCACACAGCTATCACTCTCTGAGTAAAGATAGATAGATAGATAGATAGATAGATAGATAGATAGATAGAAAGATAGATAGATAGATAGATAGATAGATAGATAGATAGATAGATAGATAGATAGATAGATAGATAGATAGATAGATAGATAGATAGATAGATAGATTGATAGATACTTTATTCATCCACAAGGGGAAATTCAACTTTTTTTCCAATGTCCCATACACTTGTTGTAGCAAAACTAATTACATACAATACTTAACTCAGTAAAAAATATGATATACATCTAAATCACTATCTCAAAAAGCATTAATAATAGCTTTTAAAAAGTTCTTAAGTCCTGGCGGTTGAATTGTAAAGCCTAATGGCATTGGGGAGTATTGACCTCTTCATCCTGTCTGAGGAGCATTGTATCGATAGTAACCTGTCGCTGAAACTGCTTCTCTGTCTCTGGATGGTGCTATGTAGAGGATGTTCAGAGTTTTCCATAATTGACCGTAGCCTACTCAGCGCCCTTCGCTCAGCTACCGATGTTAAACTCTCCAGTACTTTGCCCACGACAGAGCCCGCCTTCCTTACCAGCTTATTAAGACGTGAGGCGTCCCTCTTCTTAATGCTTCCTCCCCAACACGCCACCACAAAGAAGAGGGCGCTCTCCACAACTGACCTATAGAACATCTTCAGCATCTCACTACAGACATTGAATGACGCCAACCTTCGAAGGAAATACAGTCGACTCTGTGCCTTCCTGCACAAGGCATCTGTGTTGGCAGTCCAGTCTAGCTTCTCGTCTAACTGTACTCCCAGATACTTGTAGGTCTTAACCTGCTCCACACATTCTCCATTAATGATCACTGGCTCCATATGAGGCCTAGATCTCCTAAAGTCCACCACCATCTCCTTGGTCTTGGAGATATTGAGACACAGGTAGTTTGAGTTGCACCATATAACAAAGTCCTGTATCGGGATGTTTTCCACTGTCTGGGTTCTCTTCTCTGCTCCAGGCTCATGTTGAAGATGCGCTGTAGTGGTTCTCCCAGCTCAGTCGCTGGGAATCCTCCTGGGTCAAGATGCATCTGATAGTCCACGTACCATGGCCCCTTTCCCCGTTTACCCCACACCCACACACGTAGACTGATCCACATCACCCACATCCTCCCTGCCAGCTTGGGGAACCACAACTAACTGATCCCACAATCTCTGCTCGGGCACGAAACTAAACCCAGATCTGCAAGACCAGACAGCCTGGTCCCGGCCCACTTCCACTGCAACTAACGCTCGATTTACACAACCCGGGATCAGGCCCTTTCTGACCGCCGCCCGAACAGGACAACCACCGGCATCCGCTGGATTCGGAACTGTGCTGCACTTTGCAGGACGTCACTGTGGCACCACTGGAGGGCGGATGGACAACACAGACCCGTCCTTTCAATTTCACACGCCTGAACTCCACATCGACTCCATCAAACCAGTTCTGGGCGCACTTTAATTACCAACAAATATAGTTCCTCTCAGCGATTAGCTGTTTGAATGGTACACCGACTTTGAGGAGGGAGTGTCTGTGGTCCACATTGTCAAGGTGTTGAGTTTGCCAGGACACAGAGACTGCAGGGACGAGAGGTTTTCTGTTGACTAATACACTGTGCGTGGACCCCGCTGTCAATTCCAGTTTATATCAGTAAAACTATTCTTTATCAAATTAGTAAACAACAGGATAATGCACTGAGTAAACCACCCCAGGCCCGATCACCCTGGAAAGTCCTCCCCTGAAACATTTGGGGTTTTGTGACCAAATTCGAGAAAAGGGCCATGATGCCCACTCCATCAACAACATGGCAAAGCCGGCCACATAGTTGAGGACTTCACACAACCTCACACAACACTGGATTATAACCATATAACCATATAACAATCACAGCACGGAAACAGGCCATTCCGGCCCTCCTAGTCCGTGCCGAACTCTTAATCTCACCTAGTCCCACCTACTCGCACTCAGCCCATAACCCTCCACTCCTTTCCTGTCCATATACCTATCCAATTTTACCTTAAATGACACAACTGAACTGGCCTCTACTACTTCTACAGGAAGCTCATTCCACACAGCTATCACTCTCTGAGTAAAGATAGATAGATAGATAGATAGATAGATAGATAGATAGAAAGATAGATAGATAGATAGATAGATAGATAGATAGATAGATAGATAGATAGATAGATAGATAGATAGATAGATAGATAGATAGATAGATAGATAGATAGATAGATAGATAGATAGATAGATAGATAGATAGATTGATAGATACTTTATTCATCCACAAGGGGAAATTCAACTTTTTTTCCAATGTCCCATACACTTGTTGTAGCAAAACTAATTACATACAATACTTAACTCAGTAAAAAATATGATATACATCTAAATCACTATCTCAAAAAGCATTAATAATAGCTTTTAAAAAGTTCTTAAGTCCTGGCGGTTGAATTGTAAAGCCTAATGGCATTGGGGAGTATTGACCTCTTCATCCTGTCTGAGGAGCATTGTATCGATAGTAACCTGTCGCTGAAACTGCTTCTCTGTCTCTGGATGGTGCTATGTAGAGGATGTTCAGAGTTTTCCATAATTGACCGTAGCCTACTCAGCGCCCTTCGCTCAGCTACCGATGTTAAACTCTCCAGTACTTTGCCCACGACAGAGCCCGCCTTCCTTACCAGCTTATTAAGACGTGAGGCGTCCCTCTTCTTAATGCTTCCTCCCCAACACGCCACCACAAAGAAGAGGGCGCTCTCCACAACTGACCTATAGAACATCTTCAGCATCTCACTACAGACATTGAATGACGCCAACCTTCGAAGGAAATACAGTCGACTCTGTGCCTTCCTGCACAAGGCATCTGTGTTGGCAGTCCAGTCTAGCTTCTCGTCTAACTGTACTCCCAGATACTTGTAGGTCTTAACCTGCTCCACACATTCTCCATTAATGATCACTGGCTCCATATGAGGCCTAGATCTCCTAAAGTCCACCACCATCTCCTTGGTCTTGGAGATATTGAGACACAGGTAGTTTGAGTTGCACCATATAACAAAGTCCTGTATCGGGATGTTTTCCACTGTCTGGGTTCTCTTCTCTGCTCCAGGCTCATGTTGAAGATGCGCTGTAGTGGTTCTCCCAGCTCAGTCGCTGGGAATCCTCCTGGGTCAAGATGCATCTGATAGTCCACGTACCATGGCCCCTTTCCCCGTTTACCCCACACCCACACACGTAGACTGATCCACATCACCCACATCCTCCCTGCCAGCTTGGGGAACCACAACTAACTGATCCCACAATCTCTGCTCGGGCACGAAACTAAACCCAGATCTGCAAGACCAGACAGCCTGGTCCCGGCCCACTTCCACTGCAACTAACGCTCGATTTACACAACCCGGGATCAGGCCCTTTCTGACCGCCGCCCGAACAGGACAACCACCGGCATCCGCTGGATTCGGAACTGTGCTGCACTTTGCAGGACGTCACTGTGGCACCACTGGAGGGCGGATGGACAACACAGACCCGTCCTTTCAATTTCACACGCCTGAACTCCACATCGACTCCATCAAACCAGTTCTGGGCGCACTTTAATTACCAACAAATATAGTTCCTCTCAGCGATTAGCTGTTTGAATGGTACACCGACTTTGAGGAGGGAGTGTCTGTGGTCCACATTGTCAAGGTGTTGAGTTTGCCAGGACACAGAGACTGCAGGGACGAGAGGTTTTCTGTTGACTAATACACTGTGCGTGGACCCCGCTGTCAATTCCAGTTTATATCAGTAAAACTATTCTTTATCAAATTAGTAAACAACAGGATAATGCACTGAGTAAACCACCCCAGGCCCGATCACCCTGGAAAGTCCTCCCCTGAAACATTTGGGGTTTTGTGACCAAATTCGAGAAAAGGGCCATGATGCCCACTCCATCAACAACATGGCAAAGCCGGCCACATAGTTGAGGACTTCACACAACCTCACACAACACTGGATTATAACCATATAACCATATAACAATCACAGCACGGAAACAGGCCATTCCGGCCCTCCTAGTCCGTGCCGAACTCTTAATCTCACCTAGTCCCACCTACTCGCACTCAGCCCATAACCCTCCACTCCTTTCCTGTCCATATACCTATCCAATTTTACCTTAAATGACACAACTGAACTGGCCTCTACTACTTCTACAGGAAGCTCATTCCACACAGCTATCACTCTCTGAGTAAAGATAGATAGATAGATAGATAGATAGATAGATAGATAGATAGATAGAAAGATAGATAGATAGATAGATAGATAGATAGATAGATAGATAGATAGATAGATAGATAGATAGATAGATAGATAGATAGATAGATAGATAGATTGATAGATACTTTATTCATCCACAAGGGGAAATTCAACTTTTTTTCCAATGTCCCATACACTTGTTGTAGCAAAACTAATTACATACAATACTTAACTCAGTAAAAAATATGATATACATCTAAATCACTATCTCAAAAAGCATTAATAATAGCTTTTAAAAAGTTCTTAAGTCCTGGCGGTTGAATTGTAAAGCCTAATGGCATTGGGGAGTATTGACCTCTTCATCCTGTCTGAGGAGCATTGTATCGATAGTAACCTGTCGCTGAAACTGCTTCTCTGTCTCTGGATGGTGCTATGTAGAGGATGTTCAGAGTTTTCCATAATTGACCGTAGCCTACTCAGCGCCCTTCGCTCAGCTACCGATGTTAAACTCTCCAGTACTTTGCCCACGACAGAGCCCGCCTTCCTTACCAGCTTATTAAGACGTGAGGCGTCCCTCTTCTTAATGCTTCCTCCCCAACACGCCACCACAAAGAAGAGGGCGCTCTCCACAACTGACCTATAGAACATCTTCAGCATCTCACTACAGACATTGAATGACGCCAACCTTCGAAGGAAATACAGTCGACTCTGTGCCTTCCTGCACAAGGCATCTGTGTTGGCAGTCCAGTCTAGCTTCTCGTCTAACTGTACTCCCAGATACTTGTAGGTCTTAACCTGCTCCACACATTCTCCATTAATGATCACTGGCTCCATATGAGGCCTAGATCTCCTAAAGTCCACCACCATCTCCTTGGTCTTGGAGATATTGAGACACAGGTAGTTTGAGTTGCACCATATAACAAAGTCCTGTATCGGGATGTTTTCCACTGTCTGGGTTCTCTTCTCTGCTCCAGGCTCATGTTGAAGATGCGCTGTAGTGGTTCTCCCAGCTCAGTCGCTGGGAATACCTCCTCGTGTTTCCTTTAAACTTTTGCCCCCTAACTCTCAAATCATGTCTTCAAATTTGAATCTCCCCTACTCTCAATGGAAACAGCCTATTCACGTCAACTCTATCTATTCCTCTCAACATTTTAAATACCTCGATCAAATCCCCCCTCAACCTTCTACGCTCCAATGAATAGAGACCTAACTTGTTCAACCTTTCTCTGTAACTTAAGTGCTGAAACCCAGGTAACATCCTAGTAAATCGTCTCTGCACTCTCTCTAATTTATTGATATCTTTCCTATAATTCGTTGACCAGAACTGTACACAATATTCCAAATTTGGCCTTACCAATGCCTTGTACAATTTTAACATTACATCCCAACTTCTGTACTCAATGCTCTGATTTATAAAGGCCAGCGTTCCAAAAGCCTTCTTCACCACCCTATCTACATGAGACTCCACCTTCAGGGAACTATGCACTGTTATTCCTAGATCTCTCTGTTCCACTGCATTGCTCAATGCCCTACCATTTACCCTGTATGTTCTATTTGGATTATTCCTGCCAAAATGTAGAACCTCACACTTCTCAGCATTAAACTCCATCTGCCAACGTTCAGCCCATTCTTCTAACCGGCATAAATCTCCCTGCAAGCTTTGAAAACCCACCTCATTATCCACAACACCTCCTACCTTAGTATCATCAGCATACTTACTAATCCAATTTACCAACCCATCATCCAGATCATTTATGTATATTACAAACAACATTGGGCCCAAAACAGATCCCTGAGGCACCCCGCTAGTCACCGGATTCAGCGATGACACCTGTTAAGTTTCCTTTCATTGTTCCTCTGAAATCATTAAAAATCTCCATTGAACAGCCTTTGAAAACAAGTTTTCACGTCCTGATGTGACGTGTGGGTTCCCAATACCGGGATATGACGTCACTCTGAGCCCCCTCATGCCTGATGACACGTGTGGGGTCCCCACACCGGGATCTGACGTCACATGTGCAGTTCCTTACATCACACTGGTGCTGAGACGGTTGAACTTTACCGGCTGAGGTAGCAATTACCCGATCCACCCACCCCACCCCACCCCACAGTCAACAGAGGCGTTACACTCTTCCCATTGCTAATGCGAAACGATGTCAATCACTGGTTACACCCAATAGAGGAGATGGACCAGCCGAGACGGTGTTACTCCCCACTGATCATCAATCACGCTCCCGCTCCAAACCTGCTGTCAGAGCGGAACAAACCCCTAACTAAATGCCCCGCCTTTTGATTTATTTACATTTCCCTCCGAAGGAATTTGGGGGTGCTTGTGAAGTGACTTCTGCGGCCGGAGTATAATGTATCGCTGACAGGTAGGAGTAGACCGCTCTGCCCATTAGCTTGATGCGGGCACCTCGCCGAGTGCCTGATCCGTCAGAAGGACGAAGGTGAGGGATTTTACTGAGAGAACCAAGATGGTGTGAGAGAGGGTAGACAGCATGGTGTCTGAGAGGTGGTTTGTCTCAGTGGATCAATGAGCAGGGTGGGTGAAGGAGCCGATTAACAGTGGGGAAGGGACATGAGGGGCTCATCTGCGGAAATGTCTGAACCCACGGTGGTATCGAGCAGAGATATTCATCACTTTGGGGGTCAAACACTGCATACTTTTGAGCTGCAAGTGGGGTCAAAGTGGATTGGAGTGATGTTGGGGGCAAGGATGGATTAGTGTTGAGTCTCATTGAAGGGCAGGATGGACTGCATGGGCTGAGTGGCCTGCTGCTGTTCCCGATGTCGGTGTATTTAATGAGAAGGAATAACCAGACCCTTCCTGGGTCTGCAGGATGTCCCAGTTGGTGTAGTAGTCCCGTGCTTGGAGCCCAATTTTTCCCAAACTGTGTCAACAATTCGGCTGAGTGATCAAATTCAATATTTCCAAGTCAGCTCTTGAAAAAAATGTATATTTATACATTGTTAATGACAGAAAATGTATATTAATGATTATTGACACCATATATATAATATTGCTAATGATAGAAAACTTTTATTTCTATATTGATAATGACTCAGAATTGTATACTAACGTTCTGTGTGTTATCTGAATGTACTTGCCTGTGATGCTGCTGCAAGTCAGTGTTTCTCTGTACCTGTACCTTCCCGTACTTGCTCACTTGGCAATAAATTCAACATGACCCGAGATAATGCTGAGATTTGATTAGTGATGACCATCTTGGCATCTCGGTAGGTCAATTATAAAGAAAATACGAACACTGTTAAATACAAGACCCTTAATAGTGTCGATGAGCAGAGGGATCTTGGAGTAACAAGTTCATTGCTCCCTCAAAGTGGCTACACCGATTGACAGGGTGGACAGGGTGGCAAATGGCACGTGTGCCTTTATTAGTCATATATTGTATTCAAGATTCAGGAGGTTATGCTGCAGCTTCATAAGACGTGAGTTTGGCCACATCTGGAGTATTTCATACAGTTCTGTTCGCCTCATTCCAGGAAGGATGTCAATGGCCCTGGAGAGGGTGCAGATGAGGTTTACCAGGATACTGCCTGGATTAGAGGGCACGAGCTGTAATGAGAGTTCGGACAAACCTGAGTTGTTTTCTCCAGCGCGGCGCAGGCTGGGGTGAGACGATGGAGGTTCATAAGGTTACGAGACGCAGAGATAGAGTAGGCAGAGAATAACTCTTTACCCGGGGTGGAAATGTCTAAATCAAAGTGCATACATTTAAAGTGAGAGGGGTAGTTTGAAAGGAGATGTGAGGGGGAAGTGTTTTTTTCAGACAGAGTGGTGGGTTGCTGGAATGTGCTGCCTGGGGTGATGGTAGCGGCAGATGCATTGGGAGTTTTAAGAGATGTTTAGATAGACACATGAATGTGAGAGAAATTTGTGCAGGCAGAAGGGATTAGTATAGCTGGAAAATTGATTAATTGAATAGTTTGAGCACAACATTGAGGGCCGAATAGTCTGTTCCTGTGATGTACTGTTCTCTGTTCTGCGTCTCTTGTCGAGAGGTTTCGGGGTTTCTGAGGCAAAATAAGTGAGTGAGAACAATAGGTCAGCTGGAGCCCAATGTGGGTAATGTCAGATCACCCACTTCTGTAGGACAAACCAAAATCCTGAGTCTGTTTAAATGGAGATGGACTGAGATGCAAAGGGTAGGGAGGGAGGTCGAAGTTATTTATTGCAAGAGTTACTGGGTATAAGAATGAAAATGACTTCAACAATTATTTGGGTTTCGTTGAGATTGTCCCTGGAAAATGGTGTAAAATCCCGCTCCCCATACTGACATGGGTTATACAGACCAAACAACAAACTGCCGGAGGAACTCAATGGGTCGGGCAGCATCTGTGGAGGAAAATGGACCGTCAACATTTCGGGCCGAGACCCTCCCTCCGGAGTGAGAGTGGACGGGAAATAGTCAGAGAAAAGGGGTGAGGGGTGGGGATGAGGTAAGAGCTGGGCAGTGAGAGGCGGATCCAGGTGACGGGGAGTTGAGAAGGTGGAAATAGTGACAGGGGTGGGAGATGAGTGATTCGGACTGCAGCCGATGGAAATTAATTCCATAGAGGATTAACAACGATGTTAGAGAGTATTTGTGATAGAGAGTGCAATGAAGATTCACCAGACTGATCCCTGAAGTGGTGAGGTCATCGTTTGAAGAAAGAACAGAATTGATAACACTTTAATTTAGAGAATCGAGAACTGAGAGGTGAACACAATGAAATGTACAACGTCATTACCGGTTGAACCAGGGATCCCAGACTCTGAAAAAGGGGGTGGACTGTCCGGAACTGAGATGAGAGGAAATGTCTTCACTCCGAGGGTGGTGAATGTCTATAAATCCCCAAAAGAGAGGCCGGTGAAGACTCAGTGATCGACCTCACATAAAACAGAGGTCCGCAGATGTGTGGAGACTGAAGCGATCGAGAAAATGAGGATCGTGAAGAAACGTGGCTGCGATGGGAGAGCAGCTATCATATTGTCATTGGTTGGAGGGGCTGAATGGCCGCCTCCTGCTGTTTCTCACTTAATGTTTCAGTGTTCCTGTCCAGTGAGGCCGGAGGAATGTGAAAATAAGTTAGTGTTTGTAAACATTGAAGTGGTTTGAATCAAACCTGCACAATTCCTTTTTGTTTCAGAATGGTCTGTTGGACAGTAATGGGAATCAAACCTGTCTCTCTGTGACCTAGGGTGCACAACGATGGGACGAGAATGATACATTAAAATTGTAGTTCGTGTATTTTGAAATGTGAAAAATGTGGCAGGTGGATCAGGCAGCGTGTGAGAAGTGAGGAGCAGAGTCACTGGTTTAATTTAGAGAACCTGCACCCATCATATTATCCTGTTTCCAGCTCCCTTTTTACTGCAGATCGGCAGCATCTGCAGGCTTGTTTCTGAGGCTCATCCCCTGCTCTCTGACACACGATCACATTGCGCATGCTCAGTCCCAGGATGGGCAGAGATTTTTTTTGTGGATGGGTGGGGAGCCGGGGGAAATATCATCCTCTGTGGGGCGAGACCAATGACATCCCGTAGGTGAGAACTGAGGCCGGTCCCGAGCGATATTGGGCAGTGATTCCGGTTATTTCCCCGAACAACCGGCCTCCCACCGCTTCCGGGACAAACCTGCTGTGTGGGTCCGGGTTGTGGGAAGCCTCCTGAGATTAGCTGCCGCTCTACCTCCGGTGCTGTGGTCCTAGGAGTGGGATGAGGTGGTGAGGTGTACATTGACATGTATCCTAGAACTTTATCTCCATCACCTGGCCGGTAGCGGATCCGAACTTCACCTGGATCGATACCTCGGGTCGATAATTATTTCCGTGTGTCTGGGCTCCTAAAAAAAATCTACACTTCACTTAACTCTCCCTGCAGAAGATCCAACCCGGCAATCCAGACTGTCTAATAATTTCCACACCATTAATATTGGAAATCTGTTTATTATTGTCATATATAGAGATTCAATGAAAATCTAGCCTTGCGACCCAGCCCCACACATCAATTCATTGAACAGTACATTGAGTGATAAAAGGTGAAACAATAAGTGTTACAAAGCATTATGGGTACAGAGAAAGCGCAGTGCAGAAAGTGTAAAGTCACTTCGCATAACACTGTGTGGTCAGCCGTCCATCTTATCACACTGGGGACATTCAGTTTGCTTATATCAAGAGAAGGGAAACCGTCCTTGAGCCTGGAGGTATATGCTTTATGGTTTTTATAACTTCTCCCCAATGGGGAATGGGTGAGAATTGAGAATGTCCAGGTTGTGGGGATCGTTGAGTATGCACCCAGCTTTACTGAGACAGTAGGAAGTGTAGACAGAGTCCATGGAGGAGAGGTTGCTTTATATGATGTGCTGAACTCTGCTCACAGATCTCCGCAGTTCCTTCAGTCGTGGGCAGAGTAGTAACCAGAAGAAGATGTCAAGTACCACAGGGCTGTGTACTTAACCCCCTGCTCGACTCGCTTTATACCTGTGACTGTATGGCTACGTACAGCTCCATCACCATATACAAGTTTGCTGATGATACTTCTCTTGTGGACTCTATCAAAAGGGGTGGTGGATCAGCAAACAGGAGGGAGATTGAAAACTTGGCTGAGTGGTGTATTAACAACAACCTCTCATTCAATATCAATAAGACCAAGAAACTGATTATAGAATTCAGCAGAGGGAAGCCAGAGGTCCCTGAGCCGGTAATCATTGGAGGATCAGAGTGTGAGAAGGTCAAGAACTTAACATTCTTGGGTGTAACTCTCCGAGAGGTCCAACAATAAGTATAATTGTTAAGAAAGCACAACAGCGCCTCTACTACCTCAGAAGTCTGAGGAGATTCGATATGTCATCAAAAACGTTGGCAAACCTCTGTAGATGTGTGGTGGAAAGTCTGCTGACTGGCCGCATTATGTACTAGTCGGGGAACGCCAATGACGTTGAGCAGAAAATCCTACAAAAGGTACTGGATTTGGCCCAGTGTGTCGCGGGTAAAGCTCTCGGAGCCATTGAGCACATCTACATGAAATGTTACTGTGGAAGGGAACCATTCATCATCAAAGATTCTCACCGCCCAGGCAATGCATTTTTCTCGCTGGAGCCACCAGGTAGAAGGTACAGGTGTCTCAGAACGCACACCACCAGGATCCAGAACAGTTACTATCCTACAAACATTTGGATGTGTAAGTACAAGGCTTGACCAATAAGTTCACAGGTGACACAAAATTAGAAGATGGTGTTCACGGTGAAGATTATCATAGCTTATAGGGGATCTAAATGGGCAGAGGAGATTGCAAAACCAACATGAGCAGCAACGTTTCCATGCAGATGCTGGTGATTATGTGGAGGAAGGTGTCAGAGGAAGTGGACGAGGCAGGCACAATTGTGTAATTCCAGAAGCAGTTGGGATGTGCAGAAGCAGTTCTGTCGATGGAATGAAGAGGCCGGGGGGAAATGGGCCTATCACAGGAAATTGGGCGCATCTCAGTGAGCACTGCGGTCAGCATTGTCCCATTGTGCTGAAGGGTCTGTATCTGTGCTCTGTTGTTCTGTGACTCTATCAGTAGGATGCTCCAGATATCACTGGACAGACATGCAGACATGGTGTGGGAGTTGATGTTAACAGGGAATGTTTGGTCCCAAGGTGAACTGCTCACTGATACAGAGGACGGCGATACTGTCACATTTGTAAGATAATCCTACTCTCTCTGACTCAACTATCTTCTTGTTTTGTGTAATTCAGGGTATCACCAGCAGGTGGGGCTGTCCTGCACCGCGACCGAATAAGAACACGACAATCAACAATCGTCAGTCAGAATCAGAATGGCTACAGGTATGTTCACTGGGATCTTTATAATTAAACTATTGCCCTATTGGCGCACAATATTTCAGATGAAGGAACTTACACAGGCGCTAACAGGGCAGAGAGAAGTTTCATCAAGCAGTGTCATTGATCACACAGGTAAAGTGGCTTTGAGTAATCGATCAATCTAACAGCTCCAGCGCAGGGACCTGACATCAGAAATGGTCGAATGACTCCGATCACCATGCAAAGCTTCACCTGAGTGAAAGTAGCAGGAGACCCTGAATCAGGTGGTTGAGAGTCAAACACAGACAGGAATGTGACAGCGGTGTTGTGTGTTATGTAAAAGTCCAGGTTCCGGGTTTGTTGCACACTAGGGCTTGTTTAGAGGTGAAAGACATCTCCAACTTCTATTTAAAGCATTCAGAGCCAGACGAGCATTTCAGGGGTTTCAGAGATTGTGTTATAACACAACATTTCAGGTTTTGGGAGGACAGCTGTCAACTCCCGCCTGGTTTTCTTGACTGCTGTGCGAAGGAGATGCAGCTGAGGTATGTTTATGAAACCTCTTTATTGTAGCCAGGCCGAGAATAGCTGAGGATCGGGATATAGCTGTAGACAAATGTATGGTCTGCCTCCATGTTTTAATACCCCAATGAGTGTTAGACAAATGATGAATGCGGGTTTCTGAACAAAAAGGTTAAGAGCTTCCATAGTGATAATGCACCGAAAATATAAAACAGCAGGAGACAAACATGAAATCAAAGAAGGCTATGTGGACAATGCAATGTCACTGGTGAGGAGGATTAATGTGAATCCGAAAGCATTTCTCCAGAGGGAACTAAAGCCGGTAACACACAAACTGTTGGGGGAACTCAGCAGGTCAGGCAGCATCTATGAAGGAAAATGATTTTCTCAGAGATACCCACGGGTTATGTAACAGTACTCAACGGAATTTAGGAAGATGAAGGGGGATCTAATTGGACCCTGTGGAAAGGATGTTTCCCATGTTGGGAGAGTCTAGGAGAAGATGACACAGCCTCAGGATAGAGGATCATCCTTTTGAAACAGAGAAGCGGTGCAATTTCTTCAGCCAGAAGGTGCTGAATTTGGGGAATTTTGTTACCATAAGCGGCTGTGAAGGAGGTGGTTGGTGTATTTAAGGCAGAGACCTGTAGGTTCTTGATTGGACACAGCATCAAAGATTACGGGAAGAAGGGCGAGAAAAGGGGCTGACAAGGAAAAATAGCAGTAGACATGATTGAATGGCGGAGAAGATTCGAGGGGCCAAATGGCCTAAATATGTTCCGATGCCTCATGTTCTTATTGTAGACACTCATTGTGAATCCTTCTTTTGCTCGACTCTAAATCACTCTAGAATAACTTGCTTTTCGTCACTTATTTCAGGTGGGAAATTAATTCGGTTACGGAAAGTAAGTGGAAGATATTCACCAGGCCGTTCACCAAGAGAAGCTGATCGGGACACGGGAAGCAATGCACCGAAGCAGGGTCAGATTGAGAGCGATGTCCCAGTTGAATGCGGTCCGGCCTCAGAGGAGGAGGAGCAAAGTCAGCCCAGAGACAGTGACGTCAGAGACACCGATCAGGACCCTGGAACCTGCACAAGTAAGTCGACTGGCTCATTAAAGACGGAATTGCCAAGCCCCCAGCAAGGAGCGAGTGAATGAAATATGAGGGTGATGTGTTCATGGAAAGTGGCAGGGAGGAGGGTAAATGTGATTCCTTTTTGGAGTGACGGTCAGAGGAGAGGGGAAATGTGTGTGTGTGTGTGATATATGTGGTGTAGTGGGCAGCCGTTACCCCACTACAGGAGATGTACCACCTGTTTCAAGGATTTCCAGGTTGTTTATCGGAGGAAATGCAGCTGTCCAGATGAAGAGAACATTTCCAGGATATGAATTAAGGGAAATGTATTCGCCAGGATGGAGAGAGTATCTCTGGGAATCAACTCTCGTTGACAGTCCCAACATGTATTCCCATCCAAAATTGAAACTTGTGAGTGGGTAGGGTGGGAGGGGCCGCTTTCAGGCAAAGTGGTACTTCTGGTAAAGTAATTCCCAGAGCAATGGTGGGTAGGTTTTGAGGCCAGTCTTGGAATGAGTGACATATGTGTATACATGGCCGATCCCAGTGTGGTTTCCTGCTGAACATCACTGGTCAAAGAGCGCCAGTCAGGTTAATTCTGTTTACAACCTGTCTGCTATGGGGAAGACGACTATGAATCGAAAAGGCCATTTCACCATAGTTCCCCAGCATGTTAATTTTCTGTATAAGACACCAATGTGGGACTTTGTCAAACTCCCGACCAATATCCAAGTAGAAAATATCCATGTGTAACTTCATCTATTACCTTTGTCACATAATGGAAGAACTCCATCCAGTTAGAAATAACACTACATCCCCCCACACAAACCCTTGTTTTCTCAACCCAACCTACCTCAAACATTCTAACTTCCTATGCTCCCATAGGACACAAGATATAATAGGCTGAATTTAAGTACTGCCAGCCAAAAGGACAGCTTTAATTCTGCGTTTATAGGAAAACTGAATGGTCACCTACCATGATATTATTGGCCCTTAATAATAGTAACACAATTTTATTTTTTAAATTGTAACATTGTGCATGTCGTAGCTAATAACAACTCACTTAGACAACCACAATATACTTACAGAAGAGCAGAAAGAATGCTGTTAGGGTATGAACGGATTTGAGGAACAATTGATAATAGGTTATGTAATTCTATATCAGCCCTGGGGAAAGCAGAAATCATTCAATGTTATATTGTCTTTCAAAATCAATTTGAATCTGTCCCTTATTCATGGTTAATGGCACTTTCTAGTATAAACACCTGATACTTACACCATCTGAAGCATTGGAGGACAGAAATCACCCTATTAACAACGGCAAGTGAAAAACTATGAGCGATAGAATCAAAATGTAAAACTAGTGTTATCAAAATAAATGAAGGCATTTTCCAGAGCGAAACACTAAATCTGCTATGGTTTTGTCTAGCTTTAAACCCGCTCTCTAATTTACTGAATAGGACAAATATCGGGTATCAAAACAGAAAAAAAAAACAAATGAATTATACCTTGACACACCTGCTGTACGGAATGATTTGAAATTATTCGCTCTTGCATTATTAAAGCTAAAACAATTAGTTCAAATGATGGAACTAATGTTCAAAGATATATACATGAGCTTTAGAGTCATGTTTACCTCCATAAATAACAATAATAGGCAGCCGTTAGTCTCGAGAGAGACCATGGATTTGCGACTTGGAAAGCATTTATGAAGGAACATGATTTTCTCTGAGTCAGAAGATGTTCTCAACCGATTTAATCTTTTGTCATTGAATATTCAATCTGCAATCTCTCCAGTACTGATATAACCTTCCTGCAGTATAGTTACCAGGACCGCACACGCTATTCATCTGGTCCAACCGACAGTTTATAACCTGGTCACAAGATCTTTTTGCCCTGTATTCTGTGCTGCAGCTAATGACGGCAAACATGTTGTCGACTCCACACATAGTTCAGCTGAAATCTTTGGAGTATTAAATTTCAACGTTCACTGAGAATTTATAATCAAAGTACATGTATGTCGCCGTAATAAAAACACTAAGATTCATTTTCTTGCGGGCGGAACAGCCAACTGGAAATAGATCCGTCAAGCTGGAAGGAATCAGATGGTTATTAATAGAGGGCTATTCAGTTTGGAGGCTGGTGACTGTGGTGTGGATGGGTCTTGGGTCCACTGTTTGCGCATTCAATTAAAGACTTCGTAGATAAAAAATAATGGTGTTCGTTATTTTCTAGATGACGTCAAAATTGTTGGTATTGTGGGGTTATGTAAACTTACAAGGAGACTGAGACGAAGGTGGAAAGTGCTCGAAGGAAAGCGTTCACTTTGTAAAGTTAAACCAGGGTAGGAGTGCATTGTAAATTGTAAGGCCCTGAAAAGTGTTGGAGAACGGGAGGAAACCATGGGTACAGATGCATGTTTCCCTGGAGCATTTCATACACGAAGGTAGGGCACAGGATGGATGTTATTAAAACAGAAAGTGTACAGAACTGTCCAAGGGACAGGACAATGTGCGTCTTAAGGGAATGGTCAATCTGTTGTCCAGGGGACTGGACACCGTGCTTATCAAGGCAATGGTCAGTCTGTGACCCAGGAGACAGGACATTGTATTTCAAAGCGTAAGGAGAGTATGTGGTCCGAGGATCCGACTGTTTGCAATCAGCTGTCTGATCTTAGCGTGGGGATGGACAGTGTGTGTATCCAGGTTATTGGTCAGCCTGTGAACCAAGGGACCGGACCGTGTGCCTCTCAATGGTCAGTCTGTGACCAAGGGGACGAGACACTTTGACACATCGTACGGAGAGTGTGTAATCTAGGGATCGGTTAGCTTGTGCCCTGCTGGCTGGTCTGTGTGTGATACAGGTGACTAGAGAGTTTGTGATCCAGGGAGATTTATTGCTCATGGAAAATAATCCCAGTGATATTTCCTGGAATCACCTGACACCGTCCCATTAAAATCCCCAGATCATCACTGTGTTCAACTGCAGCGTGGACAGTGGTCAGTATTACTATGTTTATCCTTTTTCATTTTCTGGCAGTGGATGTGATCGGTAACCTGTTTATCGAGGTAGTCACCAGGCCGGAAGTACGGTTCACATTCACCAGCAGAGTCCCACTCCAGACATCGTCAGCCAGTGTCTCGGCTACGTTTTTTTGATATCTCTGGGTCTCTACTCAACGGAATTTAGAAAGCTGAAGGGGGATCTAATTGGACCCTGTGGAAAGGATATTTCCCACGTTGGGAGAGTCTAGGACAAGATGGCACAGCCTCAGGATAGAGGTTCATCCGTTTAAAATAGAGATGCCGTGAGATTTATTCAGCCAGAAGGTGTTGAATTTGTGAAGTTTGTTACCACAGGCAGCTCTGAAGGCCAGATGGTTGGGTGTATTTAAGGCAGAGACCTGTAGGTTCTTGATTGGACACAGCGTCAAAGATTACAGGAAAAAGGCCGAGAAAACGGGTTGACCAGGAGAAATAGCATTAGGCATGATTGAATGGCGGAGCAGATTCGATGGGATATGTTCCTATGCCTCATGTTCTTATTGTAGTCCCCCATTGTAAACCTTCTTTTGCTCGGCTCTAAATCACTCTAGAATAACTTGCTATTCGTCATTTATTTCAGGTGGGATATTAAATCGGTTACGTGAAGTATTCAGAAGATGTTTACCAGGCCGCTCACCGGGAGAAGGTGATCGGGACACCGGAAGCAAGGTACCAAAGCAGGGTCAGATTGAGAGCGATGTCCCAATGGAAAGTGGTCCGGCCGCAGAGGAGGGAGAGCAAAGTCAGCCCAAAGACAGTGACGTCAGAGACACCGATCAGGACACTGGAACCGGCACAAGTGAGTCGTCTGTCTCATTAGAGACGGAATTGTCAAGCCAACAGCAAGGAGCGAGTGAGTGAAATATGAGGATGATGTGTTCATGGAAAGTGGCAGGGAGGAGGATAAATGCGATTCATTGTTGGAGGATCGGTCAGAGAGAGGGGATATATGTGTGTGTGGTACATGTGATGTAGTGGGGCACACGTTATCCCACTGCAGGAAATGTACTACCTTTTCCGAGGATTTCAAGGATGTGTATCTGAGGAAATGCAGCCGTCCAGGTGAAGAGAGCATTTCTGGGATATGAATTAAGGGAAATGTATTCGCTAGGATGGAGAGAGTATCTCTGGGAATCGACTCTCATTGACAGTCCCAACATGTATTCCCATCCTAAATTGAAATATGTGAGTGGGTAGGGTGGGAGGGGTTGCTTTCTGGCAAATTGGTCCTTCTGGTAAAGTTATTCCCAGAGCAATATTGGTAGATTATGAGGCTAGTCTTAGGATAAGTGACAGATGTGTATAGATGGCCGATCCCAGTGTGGTTTCCTGTGGAACATCACTGGATAACGAGCACCATCCAGCTTCCCTCTCGTTACCATCTGTCTGCTATGGGAAAGACAACTAAGAATCGAAAAAGGGCAATTCACCGCCGTTCCTCAGCATGTTAATTTTCTGTATGAGACTCCCAAGTCCGACCTTGTCAAACTCCCGACCAATATCCAAGTAGAAAATATCCATGTGTCACTTCATCCATCACCTTTGTGACCTCCTGAAAGAACTCCGTCTAGTTAGCAAAACACTACTTCCCTGCACAAAGCCTCGCTGCTGAACCCTAACCCACCTCAGAAATTCTCTCTTTCATACTCCCATCTGGCAGAAGATATAGAAAGGCTGAATGTAAGTACCGCCAGCCAAAAGGACAGCTTTAATTCTGCATTTATAGGACAATTGAATGGTCACATACTATGTTACTATTGGCTCTTAATCATACTGAGGCAATTTTAGAATTGTAACATCGTGTATGTCTAATCTAATAACCACTTACTTAGACAAACACAATGTACTCACAGAAGAACACAAAGGATAATCTTAGGGTAGGAACGGATTTAAGGAACAACGGAGAATAGATTATGTAACACTGCCTACCACAGTATGAGGAAGAGGATTAAAGGACATTAAAATTACACAACAGTCAGATAAGACTTTTCAGAATCAAAAACAGGTTTAACATCATCGAACACGAGAAAATATCCAGATGCTGGAAATTCAAACAGCACACACAAAATGCTGGTGGAATACAGCAGGCCGGGCAGCATCTACAGGGAAAAGCACTGTCGACGCTTCGGGCCGAGACTCTTCATCAGGACTAACCGAAAAAAGGTGCTCCCCTCCACCTTTTTTTGTTCCAAGGCCTTCTGTCCTATGATAGTCCCCCTCTTCCAGCCTTGTATCCCTTTTGCCAATCAACTTCCCAACTCTTAGCTTCATCCCTTCATGTCTTCTCCTATGATTTCGGGTCTCCACCTCCCCCTCCGACTTTCAAATCACTTCCTATCTTTTTTTCCATTAATAAGGAATTAATAAGGTCTGATAGAGATTTAACAATCGTGTGGATAGTCAGAGGCTTTTTTTTCCCAGGGCTCAAATGACTAGCACGATAGGGCACAGTTTTTGCGGTGCTTGGATGTACGTACAGTGCAGATGTCAGCGGTAAGTTTTTTTTTACGGAAAGTGGTGAGTGTGTGGAATAGGCTACGAGCGACGGTGGTGGAGGCGGATACAATAGGGTCTTTTAAGAGTCTCCTGGATAGGAACATGGAACTTAGAGTTATAGAGAGCTATGGGTAACACCATGTAATTTCTAAAGTAAATACATGTATGGCACAGCATTCTGTGCCAAACGACCTGTATTGTGCTGTAGGGTTTCTGATATGACTATTCACCATATAAACATCATGATTAAGCAACGCAGAATACAATGCTGATAGATAACAGATTCATGGCTCCTACAATACAGGCTCAGCTCTGATACAGTGTCTCCCAGCTGAAATATTAACATACTGACTGTTGTGTTGAACAATTCCAGTATTTTGCTTTATTTATTTTAAGGGGTTTTTGCCAGCTAATGTTTGGCCCTCCTGTTATTTTATATAATTTTTTGTTACAGAGCAGCAAAAACTGATCACAACTGTCCTCAGAATGGGTCAAGGTGCGAGCAGTGGAGGAGTTCCAATGACGTCAACATCGGGAAAGGACACGGGTATGTTGGCGAATTATTTTAATTTATAAATACTCTGCTGATTCTGTGCCTGGGTTTAATTCATTATCGGCAATTCACAAAATAACTTTGAAAACTAAGCAGAGAGATGAGACAGAGTGTTAACATCTCTGGGGGAAACACAGTCACACGTGGAAGGAGTACATTTACCGTCTGCTCCTGCTCCTCTAACAGATTGTGATGCACATTAAAATAGCGAGTTACTCCAGAAGACAAGACATTCTGCAGATGCTGAAAGTTTTGGGCAACACAAAGACACACAAAACATTGGCAGAACTCAGCAGGTCAGGCAGCATCCATGGAGACGAATAGGCATTTGATGTTTTGGATTAGAACCAAGGGAATAGAAAGTTATGTGGCAATATCTAGAATTTCTGTCCCCTCATTTCAGGTCCGATGAAGGGCATTGGACTGAAACGTTCATAGATAATTCTCCTCCATGGATGCTGCCTGAGCTTCTGAGTACCTCCAGCATTTTATGAGATATTCCAAAGATTTTCTGAGGAAGGGGTTGAACAGGGAGGCAGACTGTAACCCAGACAAAAGCGGTGGTAATGGGCAGTACCAGAAGAGTCATGGTGATGGGTTACTATATTCTCAGGAATAAGCATAGTCATTTCAAAACAGGGAGGTATATTCCCAGGGACAAGTAAGAGAAGCCTTCAACAGATGGACCTAGAACGACCTCACCGCCCGCCTCCACCCCCCCCCCCCCCACAATTGGCGTCCCCTACCCCCGGGCCGAGCTCGTTCCTTCCACCCCCACTATATAAATATATATATTTGACTCTGTTGTTATTTTTTTTGTTACAGATATATATATCGGAATGTGTTTGGTGATCTTTAGCTTCTAGAGAGAAAGTTACTACCCAATATGGAGTCAGTAATTTATTTAATTTTCCCTTCAGATCCGAGCTCAGTGATCACCGAGATCCTGGCGAGCTGGAATGATTTCCAGCTGCTGCAGTTGACGGATTTCTACCGGGACAGGCTGGAGCAGGCGATGGAAGGAGGGGTGCACGGAGTGAGCCTGGCGTTAACGGCCGAGAATCAGTTCAGCGGAGAGGAACATCGGGTGAGAGGGAGGGAGAATGGGTTTGAATTTTCACACATCACAGGACTGATGGGTGTCGGAGCTCTCACTCATCGGATATTAGATTAGATAAATTAACAACTGGGAAATAAATACTGTACATACAATCACAAATATGTGAATCTGAACCAGTGATAGAAAGATGTGAAAAGACCCTGCGGACTGGTGGCTGGCTGCTTAGTGTTCAGACTGAATTGAGCAGGTGACAGTTGTGTGGGTTTATAGTATTAAATGGAAATATGACGGGAAGTTTGGGTTTGGGAAGATCGTGCAGCGTGACGGCAGGATGTCAGTGAGAACCGGGACATCATCTGCAGATGCCACAGGTGCTCGAGTGTGTTCTGTTCTGGGTTGACGTGATTCCCTTACAATCTGTAACGGTAAACAGTGTGAATCGGGGAATACTGCCATGTTGTAATGTATAATCACTGAATAAACCTCCACTGGAAAAGGCAAAGGGAAGGCATCAGGTGTCAGCCGGTAATCCGCTGTCATGTTGGACACTGGCGGACTGAGGAGATGAATCACATCATCTTTTCTGCAACTTCTCCGAGACTGCTCACTCTGTTATAAAAACCCTCCTGACTTCTTTGTTCATCTGTGATCGTTATTTTCTGACTTCTGTTTTACACCGTCAAATCCGGTGAGGAATTATTTATGGATTTGGAGCCACGTCAATGAAGCGGTCACAGACCAGCCAGGATCTCATTGACTGGTGGACCAGGTTCACGGTGAATGTCCCTCCGTGTGCTCTGCACTCAGAATGTACAGTCCATGTCCAGACAGGATCAGCACCCGTCCGGGTGACTGCTCAGTGTGATCCCGTTACAGAGCACATCATTTACTTCTCATTCTCTGTGTGAATCTGTCTGTCCCCAATAAGTTCACTGTTACTCTTCACAGAAAATCTCTGATCTCGCTGATAAGGGAGAGCGGGCGGACAGTTCTAAACTCCTCCTGAGCCTGTTGATGGAGAAAGGCTCCCGCGCCCCCAGGGTGATGTGGGAAACCTTTGTGAAAATGCGGATTGGTGTCCCAAAGTTGGACAAAATACTGAAAGAAATTCAGGAACATGGTGAGATAATATCAGAGATGAATCTAATTTAGAATTCAAGCTCAACATATTTAATAATTTCACGTATTTCAATTCCTCAAATTATTTAAATCTGAACAGGTTGTGTTCCAGTCCATCGACCCGTAACTGAGATTCCCAATGAGCTGAAAGGTAAGTGAAGAAACCGCTGTTTCCACCAAAAATTGATATTGTGTAGGGCCATGTCGTTGTTGAGCCACGTCGATTTAACCAGGTAAATGTTGGCAATGTGACACAGTGAGACGCATGGAAAATGTTTGCTGGAAGGTTGGTTTTCACAGGACGTGGAGGGTGGATAAATCTCCTGGACATAATGGAATGCACCATCGGGTTCTGAAATTGGAGAGATTACAGAGTCATTAACGATGATCTTTCAAGAATAATAGATTCTGGCATTGTACCGGATGACTGGAAAATTGCAAATGTTACTCCACTATTTAAGAAGGGTGGGAGGCAGCAGAAAGAAAACTATAGACCAGTTAGCCTGACATCAGTGGTTGGGAAGTTGTTGGAATCGATTGTTAGGGATGGGATTATGGAGGACCTGGAAACACGTGACAAGATAGACCAAAGCCAGCATGGTTTCCAGAAAGGAGAATCCTGCCTAACAAACCTACTGCGATTCTTCAAGGAAAGCACAAGCTGGATGGACAAAGGAGATGCAGTAGAAGTAATGTACTTGGATTTCCAGAAGCCCTTTGACAAGGTGCCGCACATGAGGCTGCATAGCAAGATAAGAGCCCATGGAATTACAGGGAAGTTACTAGTGTGGGTGGAGCATTGGCTGGTCAGCAGAAAACAGAGAGTAGGAATAAATGCATCCCGTTCTGGCTGGCTGCCGGTTGCCAGTGGAGTTCCACAGTGGTCGGTGTTGGGACCGCTGCTTTTTACGATTTATGTCAACGATTTGGACTACGGAATCAATGGATTTGTGGCTAAATTTGCCGATGATACAAAGATGGGTGGAGTAGCGGGTAATGTTGAGGAAGCAGATAACCTGCAGAGAGACTTAGATAGTTTAGAGGAATGGGCAAAGAAGTGGCCAGTGAAATACAATGTTGAAAAGTGTATGGTCATGCACTTTGGTGGAAGAAATAAACGACAGACTATTATTTAGATGGGGAGAGAATTCAACATGCAGAGATGTAAACGGACTTGGGAGTCCCTGTGCAAGATACCTAAAGGTTATCCTCCAGGTTGAGATGGTTGTGAAGAAGACGGATGTAATATTTGCATTCATCTCTAGGGGAATAGAATATAAGAGGAGGGATGCGATGTGGAGACACTAGCCAGACAACACTTGGAGTATTGTGTGCAGTTTTATGCTCCTTATTTTAAAAAGGATATAGTGATATTGGAGAGGGTTCAGAGAAGATTCACGAGATTCCAGGAATGAAACTGTTACCTTATGAGGATTGTCTGGCAGCTCTTGGGCTGTATTTCCTGGAGTTCAGGAGAATGAGGGGGATCTCACAGAAACATTCTGAATGTTAAAAGGCCTGAACAGATTACATATGGCAAAGTTTGAACGGGGCAGGATTGCACAAGCGAGTGAAGGTCGGCCTGTGAGAAGCGAGGGAGAGTTTAAAAAGTGAGCAGATTATCGGAGCGGGCGTCGTAGGAGCGAGCGACGGAGTAATGGTAGACCGAGTAGGAAGGCCTTGGCTCGAAGGGCTTCGGCGAGCAGAGGCTGAGGACGAGCTTTCTCCCAGCGAGGTAAGGTCGGATGAACTCCTTTAATTAATCTAGCTAACGTATAAGTAGGTAATGGGGGCAGCAGTTAGGGCAGTTACGTGCTCCGTTTGCAGTCTGTGGGAAGTCAGGGCGAACGCAATTGTCCCTGATGACGACACCTGTAAAAGGTGCATCCAGCTGCAGCTTCTGACAAACCGTGTTAGAGATCTGGAGCTGGAGCTGGATGAACTTTGGATCATTCGTGAGGCAGAGGCAGAAATAAACAGTAGTTACAGGGAGATAGTCACCGCTAAGAGTCAGTTGACAGGTAGCTGGGTGACTGTCATGAGAGGGAAGGGGAATAGACAGAATGAGCAGAGCCCATCAATAATAAGTATACCGTTTTGGATACTGTTGTTGGGGACGACCTACCAGGGACAAGTTGCAGTGGTCACTTTTCTGGCACCAAGACTGGACGTCAGCTTGGAAGGGAAGGAGGGAAAAGAGGAGAACTGTAATGATAAAGGATTCGATAGTTAGGTGGACAGGTAAGAAGTTCTGTAGGAGAGATCGAGAATCCTGGATGGTCTGTTGCCTCCCTGATGTCGTGGTCCGTGTAGAGACCAATGACATAGATAGGAAGAAGGAGGAGGTCCTGCAAAGAGAGTTTAGGGAGTTAGTTGAAAATTTGGACAGGACCTCCAGGGTTGCAATCTCAGGATTGCTCCCCGTGCAACGTGCTAGTGAGGCAAGAAATAGGAAGATAATGCAGCTAAATACGTGGCTAAGCAGTTGGTGCAGGAGGGAGGGCTTCATGTTTCTGAACAATTGGGTCTTGTTCCAGGGAAGGTGGGACCTGTTCAGACGGGACGGGTTGCACCTGAACTGGAGGGGGACTGACATCCTTGCCGGAAGGTTTGCTAGAGCTGCTCCGGGAGGATTAAACTAGATTGCAGGGGAAGGAGAACCGGAGTGTTAGAGCAGATAGTGAGGTGGAGGAGGATAAACGTCATGCGAGAGCTGCAAGTATAGTGCATGGGGTAATGCTAGATCTAACATATAAAGAGGCTTTGAAGAAAGTGAAGCAGAATAAATGGTGTAAAGGCAGTAAGGTAGAAGGGCTAAATTGTCACAGTATGTTGACAGGCCGACTGGGGGGAATGCCGTACTAGATCTAGTATTAGGCAACGAACCAAGTCAAGTCACAGATTTCACAATGGGTAAGCATCTCGGGGACAGTGATCACCGATCCCTGGCCTTTAGCTTTATCATGGGAAAGGATACAAACTGAGAGGACAGGAAAAAGTTTAATTAGGGAAGGGCAAATTATGAGGCTATAAGGCTAGAACTTGCGGGCGTGATTTGGGATAATGTTTTTTGCAAGGAAATGTACTATGGGCATGTGGTCGGTGTTTGGGGATCTCTTGCAGGATGTCAGGGATAAATTTGTTCCGGTAAGGAAGATGAAGAATGGAAGGCTGACGGAACCATGGCAGACAAGTGAGGTGGAAAATCTAGTCAGGTGGAAGAAGGCAGCAGACATGAGGGTTAGAAAGCAAGGATCAGATGGGTCTATTGAGGAATATAGGGTAGCAAGAAAGGAGCTTAAGATGGGGCTGAGGAGATCTGGCTAGGATTTTTGCGTCCTCGTTGTCCACTGCATTGGTACTGGAGGATTGGAGGGAGGCGAATGTTGACCCCGTGTTCAAAAAATGTAGTAGGGATAGTCTGGATAATTATAGACCAGTGAGCTTTACGTCTGTGGTGGGAAAGCTGTTGGAAAAGATTCTTAGCGATAGGATCTACGGGCATTTGGAGAATCATGGTTTGATCAGGGACAGTCAGCATGGCTTTCTGAAGTGCAGATCGTGTCTAACAAGCCTGATAGAGTTCTTTGAGGAGGTGACCAGGCACATAGATGATGGTAGTGCAGTGGATGCGATATACATGGATCTTAGTAAGGCATTTGACAAGGTACCACATGGTAGGCTTATTCAGAAAATTAGAAGGCATGGGATCCAGCGAAATTTGGACAGGTGGATTTAGAATTAACTTGCCTGCAGAAAGCAGAGAGTTGTGGTGGAGGGAGTACATTCGGATTGGAGGTTTTTTGCTAGTGGTGCCCCAGAAAAATCTGTTCTGGGACCTCTACTTTTCGTGATTTTTATTAAGGACCTGGATGTGGGGTTAGAAGGGTGGGTTGGCAAGTTTGCAGACGACGCACAGGTTGGTGGTGTCATGGATACTGTAGAGGATTGTCGAAGATTGCAGAGAGACATTGATAGGATGCAGAAGTGGCAGATGGAGTTCAACCCGGAGAAGTGTGAGATGGTACACTTTGGAAGGAGAAACTCCAATGCAGAGTGCAAAGTAAATGCCAGGATACTTGGTAGTGTGGAGGAGCAGAGGATCAGGATCATGTCCACAGATCCCTGAAAGTTGCCTCAGACGTAAATAGGGTAGTTAAGAAAGCTTATTGGGTGTTAGCATTCATACGTCGAGAGATAGGGTTTAAGAACCGCGAGGTAATGATGCAGCTCTATAAAACTCTGCGTAGGCCACACTTGGAGTATTGTGTCCAGTTCTGGTCGCCTCACTATAGGAAGGATTTGGAAGCATTGGAAAGGGTACAGAGGAGAGTTACCAGGATGCTGCCTGGTTTAGGGAGTATGTATTATGATCAGAAAGTAAGGGAGCTAGGGCTTTACTCTTCGGAGAGAAGGAGGATGAGAGGAAACATGATGGAGGTATAAAAGATATTAAGAGGAATAGATAGAGTGGACAGCCAGCGCCTCTTCCCCAGGGCACCAGTTCTCAAAACAAGATAAGGGGTGAGAAGATCAAGCGGGATATTAGAGGAAGATTTTTCATTCAGAGAGTGGTTTGTGCGTGGAATGCACTGCCTGAGTCAATGGTGGAGGCAGATACACTAGTAAAGTTTAAAACACTGTTAAACAGGTATATGGAGGAAGTTAAGGTGGGGAATTATACGGGCGGCAGGGTTTAAGTGTCGGCAAAACATTGTGGGCTGAGGGCCTTTACTGTGCTGTGATATTCTATGTTCTATGGTAGGGAATTCTAGGACAAGAGGGCACAGCTTCAGGATTGGAAGACGTCCTTTTAGAACTGAGATGCGGAGAAATTACTTCAGTCAGAGGGTGGTCAATCTGTGGAATTTGTTGCCACGAGCGGCTGTGGAGGGCACGTCATTGGGTGTATTTAAGGCAGAGATAGATAGGTTCTTACTTAGCTAGGGCATCAATGGGTATGGGGTGAAGGCAGGGGAGTGGCGATGACTGAATCAGCCTATGCTTGAATGGCAGAGTAAACCCGATGGACCGAATGGCCTACTTCTGCTCCTACATTGAGATCTTATGATCTTGTGACATTATTAAGTGCAGCACTGAAAGTTGGGGTGTTTGCTGAAAGGGAACATACCTCTCAGGTTCCTGGAACGACAGGTCCCTCCACCGGTTTCAGAGTGGAGAAGAGGACGAACTGGAAGAGTGAAAATCAGATTTTCCTTCTTTTTTTATTGCGAAAGGTGAAACCATTCCCCTACAGCCACCCGAACACCGGAACAGCTCTCATCCTAAATTACTTGTTTTTTAAAATTCCCTCAGACCCTTCAAGTCATTTTTAGAATTGGGAGTCCATTGAAGTTCTCTTCACAAAGAAAACAATGACAACATCCATTTAATGAGTAAAGCTGTTATCATCCCAAACTGGTCTGCTCAACCCCAAAGCAGCATATGGAACTGACTCTGTTCACATCTGCACTCCCTCAGTGCAAACACTGCTGCAGTTATCCAGTGTAAGTTCCAACTCAATAATCCTGGGGAGTCCATCAGGTGACAGTGTTAGTGTCTGAGATGGGGGACAAAATATTCAGCTCAGCCCACAGAAGCTGAAATTGATGTGTGGCGGTGTTGTGTGATGGAGACTGTGGAAGGGTGAGAGATGGGAATCAGGACAGGGAAACTGATAGTTGTAGGACCGCGGCAAGGAAGGTGCAAAGGACTGAAAATATCTATAAATAATATTGCAATTAGTTACATTGTGATCGGCTGAATCAGAAGCTCACTACATCCGTAAGCGCATTGTGCGTGTGAAAATGGAGCCAGGGGCAGTCCATGGGCGCAAGAGATTTTAAGGCTTCATAATCGCAGACTGAGATGAATCACTCAACCGCACATTTACGAGGAGAGGGCAAAGGAGAGACAGATATTGCAAAAGTTACTAATCTTGCAGTAGCCCGTGTTTACTTTGAATATTTGAAGCTCTTGAACAGAAACGTAAGGAATCTCGATCAGAACACTGGGTCAGTCTCCTTCATTGCCAAGTTCAAATTCCAAAGATGTTAATATACGTATGACTGTAGAGATCGATGATTCGGGCAGTTTACAATCTGCTCCCGCCTCTGTCACCTCTGTTAGTGTTTTTCTAGTCCACATTCTGACAATAAAGCCTTCAGTTTCTCTGCACCATGGATATGGTATATAGAACACAGAACATAGAAATTTGGCCCATAGTGTTGTGGTGACTGTGTAACCTACTCTAGAAATTGCCGAGAATTTCCCCAGACCTCTATTTTTCTAAGCTTCTTGTGCCTATCCATGAGGTTCTTAAAAGACCCCATTGTATCCTCTTCCCTCACCGCCACTGGCAATGCATTCCACACACCCAACACTATCTTCGTAAAAAAAACTTACCCCTGGCATCCTCTCGATACCTATTTCCAAGCAACTTAAAAATATGCCCTTCATGTTAGCCATTTCAGCCTGGAGAAAAAGTCTCTGGCTATCCACACGATCAATGACCCTTATCATCTTATACAACTCCATCAGGTCACCTCTCATCCTCCATCGCTCCAAGGAGAAAAGGCCAAGTACACGCAACCTACTCTCATAAGGTCCGCCTTCCATTCCAGGCAACATCTTTGTCAATCTCCTCTGCACTCTCTAGTGTATCCACATCCTTCCTGTAGTGAGGTGACCAAAACTGAACACAGTACTCCGTGGTGTCTGACCAACCTCTTATATAGCTGTTACATTGCCGCATGGCCCTTGAACTCAATCCCACGATTAACGAATGCCAGCACACCATACGCCTTCTTAACAACACTGTCAACCTGCGCAGCAGCTTTGAGTATCCTATTGACAGGGACCCCAAGATCTCTCAGATCCTCCACACTGCCATGAGTCTTGACATTTATATTATATTCTGTCTTCAAATTGGCCCTACCAATATGAATCACTTCACGCTTATCTGGGTTGAAGTCCACCTGTCACTTCTCAGCCCAGTTCTGCATCCTATCAATGCCCCGCTGTGACTTCTGACAACCCACCAGACTATCCACAAAATCACCCATCCTTCTACTTCTTCAGGCCGGTCATTATATAATCACAGGGATGGGGGCAAGAACGGTTTTCTGTGGAGCACCACTGGTCACCAACCTCCATGCAGAATACGAAATACCTACGACCACCCTTTGCCTTCAGTGGGCAAGCCAATTCTGGATCCACAAAGCAAGGTCTCCTTGGATCCTATGCCTCATTATTTCCTGAATCGCGAACCCTTGCATGGGGACCTTATCAAATGCTTTACTGAAATCCATGTACACTTCATCCATTGTTCTACCTTCATTAATATGTTTTGTTACATCCTCAAGTAATTCGAGCAGGTTCGTAAATCACGACATGCCCTTGACAAAGCCATACTGGATATCATTAATTCGATTATGTCTCTCAAAATGCTCGTAGATCCTGCCTCTCGGAATCTTCTCCAACAACTGGCCCACCACTGATATCAGACTCACAGGTCTATAATTTCCTTGGTAATCTCTACACTCTTTCTTGAACAAGTGAACAACATTTGCAACCATCCAATTCTCCGGTACTTCTGTAGTCTATATTGATGATGCAAACATCATTACCAGAGGCTCAGCAATCTCCTCCCTCACTTTCCACATCAACCTGGGGGTATATCTCATCCGGTCCCGGTGACCTATCTAACTGAATGATTTTCAAAGCTCCAGCATATCCTTTTCCTTGATATCTATATGCTCAAACATTTCAGTCTACTGTAAGTCATCCCCACAGTTGCCAAGGTAATTCTCCCTGGTGAATACTGAAGCACTGTATTTCCGCTACCTCTTTCGACTCCATGCACGCGTTTCCACTATCGTACTTGATTAGTCCCATTCTCACACGGATGATCCTCTTGCTCTTCACATGCTTGTAGAATGCCTTTGGGTTTCCCTTAATCCTGCTCACCAAGGCCTGCTCGTGGGCCCTTCTGGCTCTCAAAATTCCATTCTTAAGCTGCTTCCTAGCAACATGTAATTTTCTAGAGCTCTACCGGTGCCTAGTTTATTGAACTTTTCGTAAGCTTTTCTTTTCTCCCTAAATAGATTTTCTATATACTTTGTACATCATGGTTCTTTAAATCTACCATCTTTTCCCTGCTTCAATGGAACATACCTATGCAGAATTCCATGCAAATGTCCCCTGAAGATGTGTCACATTTCTGCCGAACATTTCCCTGAGAACATTTGCTCCCAATTTATGCTGTCAAGTTCCTAACTGATAGCATCATATTTCCCTCTGCGCCAATTAAATGTTTTCCCAAATTGTCTCCTTCTATCCCTCTCCAGCGCTCTGGTGAAGGAGATAGAGCCGTGCTCACTACCTCTAAAAGGCCTTTCCACCGAGAGATCTGACACCTGACCGGGTTCATTTTGCAACACCAAATCAACTACATACTCTCCTCTTGTAGGCCTATCTACATATTGTGTCAGGAAACCTTCCTGAACACACCGAAGGAACGCCACCCCATCTAAACCCCTTGCGTTAAAGAGATGTGAATCACTATTAGGAAAGTTAAAATTTCCCATCACAACCGTCATATCATTATTGCACCGTTCCAGAATCTGCCTCCCTGTGTGTTCCACGATATCCCAAGTTACAATTGGGATAGTAGAGTTGTTGCCCTTTCCTGTTTCTGACTTCCATCCACTCTGACAAGGTTGACCATCCCTCCAGGACGTCGTCCTTTTCTGCAGCAGTGACACTATCCCTAATTCGCAATTCCATACCCCCACCGCTTTTGCCTCCCTCTCTGTTCTTTTTGAAACATCTAAAGCCTGGCACATTCAGCATTCCTGCTTCTGAGACATTCAAGTCTCTGTAATGGCCATAACGTCATATTTCCATGGATTATTCTATGCTGAATGCATCTTTGCCCTAACGTCTGTCTATCCTTCCTCACAAACTCCCTACAAACTGCCTCAACTTGTACTCCAACTACCCCACCCTTTGCCGCTTCACTTCGATTCCCTCCGCCCTGTAAATCTAATTTAAACCGTCCCCAACAGAAGTAGCACACCTCCCCGCCGGGATATTAGTCCTCCTCGTATTCAAGTGGAACTCGTCTCTTTTGTACAGGTCACTCCTGCCCCAGAAGAGGTCCCAATGATCCAAAGATATGAATCCCTGTCCCCTGCTCCAATCCTTCAACCATGCATTTATCCTCAACCTTATTCTATTTCTATACTCACTGTCACGTTTGCACAGAGAGCAGTCTCGAGATTACTGACTTTGAGGTCCTGCTTCTTAGCTTCCTTCCTAACCCACTCTATTCTGCTTTCAGGACCTCTGCAGTTTTTTTCTACCTATGTCATTGGTACCAATATATACACCTCCAGCTGTTCACCCTCCTATTTCAGAATATTGTGGACACGCTCAGAAACACAGGAACCCTGGCACCTGGGAGGAAAACTACCATCCTGTTTTGTGTCCTGCGACCACAGAATCTCCTCTCTGTCCCTCTAACTGTAGATTTCCCTCTTACCATTGCCCTCCTCTTCTGTTCTCTACCCTTCTGAGACACAGGGCTGGACTCAGTGCCAGAGGCATGGCCGCTGTTGCTTCCCCCAGATAAGATTCAGTAGTTATTGTTAAGGGGGACATCCACAGGGATGTTCTCCACTACCTGACGCCCTTCCTTTCCTCTCCTGACGGTCACCCACTTATCTGTCTCCTGTGGCCCTGGGGTGACTACCTGCTTGTAGCTCCTGTCTATCACGTCCTCACTCCCTCTAACAAGCTGAATGTCATCGAGCTCCAGTTCCAGTTCCCTCGCTCGGTCTCTAAGGAGCTGCAGCTCAATGCACCTGGCGCAGATGTGGCCATCAGGAAGGCTGGAAGTCACCCGGACATCCCACATCTGGCTCCCAGAACAGGAAACTGGGCTCGCGGTCATACCCGCTATTCTAATGCGCTCTTTTAAAAAACTATTCTCCCCGACCAGTGCGAAGCTCTCTCTCTCTCTCTCGCACTCTCTCTCTCGTTCTCGATTAGTCCATCGTTAATGCCTCTACAATTTCTGCAATTCTACAATAAGTCTCTACAAATTTCCTGCAAACTTCTACTTCACTGTTCTTCATGCTATTTGCCCAGGTAACAGTCACGGCAGGGAAATTACCACACCCATTTCCGAATACAATACAGATGTTCTCCCTGATTATTGAAGACTATCATTTTTACCACTGTCACATTCTCTAAAGTAACTATTTAAACCATTAGTGTTTTCCTACGCGCCCCATTTCACCCGAATACATTGAATGGAGAGCTCACACACTCTCAACATGGTCCTGAGAGACTGTGAGACCCCAACACGCCCCGACAGACTCCTAACACACTGCGAGAACCCACACACCTTTTGCAGGGTTCTGACACATTGAGACCCCACACACCCCCGACAGGGTCCTGACACACTGTGAGACACCACACACCCCTGACAGGGTCCTAACACACTGTGAGACCCCACACACCCCCGACAGGGTCCTGACACCCTGTGAGACACCACACACCCCTGACAGGGTCCTGACACACTGTGAGACCCCACACATCCTTGACAGGGTCCTGACACACTGTGAGACCCCACACACCCCCGACAGGGTCCTGACACACTGAGACACCACACACCCCTGACAGGGTCCGGACACACTGTGAGATCCCACACACCCCTGACAGGGTCCTGCCACACTGTGAGACCTCAGACACCCCTGACCGGGTCCTGACACAATGTGAGAACCCACACACCCTTGACAGGGTCCTGACATACAGTGAGACCCCACATACCCCTGACAGGGACCGGACACACTGTGAGACCCCACACACCCCTGTCAGGGTCCTGACACACTGTGAGACCCCACACACCCCTGACAGGGTCCTGACACACTGTGAGACCCCACACACCCCTGACAGGGTCCGGACACACTGTGAGATCCCACACACCCCTGACAGGGTCCTGACACAATGTGAGAACCCACACACCCCTGACAGGGTCCTGACATACAGTGAGAACCCACACACCCCTGACAGGGTCCTGACACACTGTGTGATCCCACACACCCCTGACAGGTTCCTGACACACTGTGAGACCCCACACACCCCTGACAGGGTCCTGCCACACTGTGAGACCTCAGACACCCCTGACCGGGTCCCGGCACGATGGAAGACCCCGCAAACACCTGGCAGGATCATGAAACACGGTGTCTGCATTTGCCTTCTTTATCACAGTCTCAACTTGTTAATTAACCTTCTGGGAGTCTTGCATGTGAACTCCTAAGGCCCTCAGCACCTCTGATGTTTGAACGTTCTCCCAATTTTGATAATAGTCCGCACTTTTGTTCTTTTTGTTTTACCAAAAATGATGTCCCAGTAATGTATTCCATCTGACACCTTTTGCCCATTCTTCCAGTTTTATCTTGTTAATCAGCCTTCTTTTCTTACACTTCCTATCAGCCTAATGGCACTTTATCAAACGCCTTCTGAAAATTCAAGTAAATGACATCCTCTGCCCCTCTTTTGTTCTCCCTGCTCGTTACTTCCTCCATTAACTCTAACAGACTTGCAGACAAGATTTCTCTTGCCAGAAACCACGCTGGCTTTGACTTATTTTATAATTAGTCTCCATGTACCTCGAAACCTGATCATTAATAATAGACTCCAGTACTTTTAGAACGACTGAGAGCATGCTAACTGACCTGTAATTTTCGTTCTTTTGCCTTCTTCCCTTGGCTTTTATGCAGTCCTAAACTTCCTTTGTCAGCAACGGAATCCTCACCCTGTTATTTGAGAACATATTCCTCTCTGTGACATATCTATCCTGTGCCGTGTGAAGTATTCTCAGAAACTCCAGCCATTTTTGTTCTGTCGCCAGTATCCTCCTCCTAGCCTCCGGTGCAATCTGCTCTTCCATGCCGCGGTAGTTCACTTTATTCCATTGCTATACAGAAACATATGTGTTATGTTTCTTCTTCTCAAATTGTAGGATGGATTCAATCATATTACGATCACTGCCTCCTAAGATGTCCTTTATGTTAAGCTCCCTTGCAACTATCTGGGTTATTACACAAGATCCAATCTAGATAGCACAAGCACAAGCTGATCTAAAACGCCATCTCATATGCATTCAACAAATTCCCTCCCTTGCAATCTGGCACCAGCCTGAGTTTCCCAAAGTCCTTGCATATTGAAGTCCGCATTACAATTGTGCTATTACCATAATAAATGCCTTTTCCAGCTCCCTTTTCAAAATCAACCCCACATTGCTACTCTTTGAAGGAGTATATATGATTCGCAAAAAGTTTTTTTTTAACCATGGCAATTCCTTCATCCACACAAATTGAACATTTTCTGACCCTTTGTCACTTCTTTCTAAAGATATAATCCCATCTCTTACCGACAGAGCCACACCATCACCTTTGCCTTCCTGTCTTTCTTTTTGATACATATATCATTTCATGTTATGCTCTCAACTATAGTTTTCTTTCAGCCACGACTCAGTGATGCCCACAATCTCATACCGACCAATCTCTGATTGCGCAATGAGTTCGTCCACCTTATTCTGAATGCTACCCACGTTTAAATCCGAACTTTTGGTCCTTCATTTTTCGCTCTTTTGAATTTTGCCTCTATGGGTCAATTTAACTCTTTGCTCTGTCTGTATTTGTTCTCAGTCATCGGCTTGTCATACCTTATGTTGAATTTTCACCAGTCATTTACTTGTCAACCTGCTGGCTCATCCCCAGCTGTATCATACTGGTTCCCATTCCCCTGCCATAGTTAAACCACTCCCGACAGCTCGAATAAATCTGCTTGCAAGAATGTTAGTACCCCTTCGATTGGAGTGCAACCCATCCTTTTGCACAGGTCCCACCTGCACGCGAAGTGGTCCCAATTATGAATCCCCGCTCCCGGCTCCAATTCCTCAGCCACACATTTATCTGCCACTTCATTGTATTCCAGCCCCGACTGTCGAGTGGCACAGGCAGCTATCTGGAGATTACTACCCTTGTGGTCCTGCCTCTCAGCTTCCTTCATTCCTTCCTAACTCCCTGTATTCCTTTTTCAGGTTCTGACACACTGTGAAGTCCCAGCCTCTGCTGGCAGGATCCTGCACACTTTGAGATGCTACACATCTCCTGACAGGGTCTCGACACTCTGTGAGACTCCACACAACCCTGACAGGGTCTCGACACTCTGTGAGACTCCACACAACCCTGACAGGGTCTTGACACACTGTGAGATCCCACACATCCCTGACAGGGTGCTGACAGACTGTGAGACCTCACACACCCCTGGCCGGGTCCTGACACACTGTGAGAGCCCACAGACCACTGTCAGGGTCCGGACACACTGCGAAACTCTGCTCACTCCTTGCAGCATCCTAACACACTCTGAGACCTCACACACCCCTGACAATGACTTGACACACTGAGATCCCGCACATCCCTGACAGTGGAGAGAGTGTTGTGGGTCACATAGTTGGACCTTGAGAGGGGATCAGCATATTGAAGTGTGATGTTGTGGACTTTATGAAAACTTGATTGACAGAGACAGAGCTGTCAGCTCGATATTCCGGAGTTGTGATATTTCTGATTTGACAGTGGAGTTAATACAGTTGGAGAGATTTATTAACTAATTTGGGGAATTCCAATTACACTCAGAGAGGACATAGTGGGGAGTGCAAACATTCAGGCGATATGGGGCGACCTGAACAATAAGACAGATGCAATCACTTATCGGCTTTTATTAAACATCTCCAGTAGTCATCAGCAGATACAGGAACTGATATGTCAGCAAATTCTGGAAAGGTACCAAAGCAGAAAGTTTGTTGTAGTGGGTAATTTTAACTTGCCCTGTGTTGCTGATGACCTAACATACTCTGTCCCGTGTTTTCTTTCTGCAAGTGTATTTTAGGAATCTCCGATGGCGGGATGTGTTGTTGGAAAAATGTGTGTAATGTGTGAACTACAGGAGAGGACATACTGCCGCTGGTATTTGGATGTAAGCCTACAGGATGCTCGAGTTTCGGTGGTTGAGCCTTTGGGAACTCCTCTTCTCAATAAGGAGATGCCTAAGATTATGCGGTATGGGGTATCAGAAAGCTAAATTGGGAGAAGACAAATTAAATGTCAAAGGGATAGATTGGTAGCAACTGTTATTGAGCAAATCCCCAACTGGCATGTGGGGTCCATTAAATATCAGCTGATTCGAATTTGGGACTGGCGCGTTCCACAGGGGATTAAAGTCATCGATGTGGAACTTGACGAGAGATGTTGTAAACTTCATTTGAAAGGGGGAGATAATGTTTATGTTGCTAAAATAGAAACATAGAAAACCTACAGCACAATACAGGCCCTTCGGCCCACACAGCTGTGCCGAACGTGTCCCTACCTATGCTTTACCCTTGTCCTCTATTTTTCTAAGCTCAATGTAGCTATCTAGGAGTCTCTTAAAAGACCCTATCGTTTCTGCTTCCACCACCGCCGCCTGCCGCCAATTCCACGCACTCACCACTCTGCGTAAAAAAAACTTACCCCTGACATCTCCTCTTTACCTACTTCCAAGCACCTTAAAACTGTACCCTCTCGTACTAGTCATTTCAATCCTGGCGAAAAGGCTCTGACAATCCACATGATCAATGCCTCTCATTGTCTTGTCTCTCTCTCTCTCTCTCTGGCTATCCAGCCCATAGGATGATGATGGTTCCTTTCAGTCAGTTAGTGTGGTTTGATATGTGCGTCCTGGAGTGGCTGTACAGGCTGACCCTTGACAGGCACTGCTTGCCACATACTTGGCAGGTGAGGCCTGAAGGGGCAGCTGGGGCAGAAGCCCTGTTGTGGCACTTCCTATATCTTTCCTCTGTTGCCTCTATGAGCTTGTTCTCAGCAGCGTCCACACCTTTTCTGATGGCGTCCCTCCACTGTGAGCGATCTCGAGCCAAATCCTCCCACGTTGATGGGACAATGTCAGCTTTCTCGAGGCTCCTGTGCAGAACATCCTTCTGCCGTAGTCGCTGGACTCCTCGTTTTTGCGTACCACTGGACGGTTGGCCGTACAAAATGTCCTTGGGCAGCCTTCCATCAGGCATTCTGACAACATGTCCTGCCCAGCGCAGTTGGGCTGACATCACCAAGGTTGAAACTGCTGGTATTCCGGCTCGAGAGAGAACCACGGTATTGGAGATCTTGTCTCGCCAGGTGATATTCATCAGAGAATGTAGCTGACGCTGCTCCATTTGGCCAAGCTGGCATAAGTGACTCTGATATGGGCACCAAGTCTCTTATCCGTATAGCTGATGTGACAACGGCCCTGTATACCTTGCACTTAGTGGCCAACCTGATGTTCTGTGACCAAACTCGATCTTTCAGCTGACCAAAGGCAAAGCAGGCTTTTCTGGTTCTTGACTCAATCTCTACATCCAGAGAAGCTGAGGATGTTATTATGCTGCCCAGGTAGTTAAACTTGTTGACAGCATTGAGACGAGTGTCGTCAATGAGGACAGTTGGTTCTTCGTAGCTTGAGCCAGGAGCCGGTTGTTACAAAACTTCGTCTCTTTCAGGCTGATTGTCAGTCCGAAGCATTTGACTGCACTGGCAAAGCAACAGGTGATCTCCTGTAAGTCTTCGAGAGAGTGGGCAACCAGTGCAGAGTTAGCAGCAAACTCTAGCTCATGCACCACAATGTCCTTGACTTTTATTTTGCTATCAGTCTTGCGAGGTTGAGGACCCCGCCACCGTTAGTACGAAGATCCCTGACTTCAGGTCTGATGTGGCATCCTGAAGAACAGCAGCGAAGAATAGTCCAAACAGAGTAGGAGCCAAACCACAACCCTGTTTTACGCCGTTGCTGATGGGAAATGGGTCTGACAACTCACCACATATGTTGATGCGGCCTTCCATGCCTCCGTGGAACTGACGGATGATGTTTGGTGTCCGTGGGGGGGGGGGGCGCATTTTCGTACGAGCTTCCACAGGCCATCTCTACCAACAGTGTCAAACGCTTTGGTTAGATCAACAAATGTGACATAAAGACTTCTCTGCTGCTCAACACATTTCTCTTGGAGCTGCCTCAATGAGAAGTTCATGTCCACTGTACTGCGGCCTGTTTGAAAACCACACTGGCTTTCTGGAAGGATGTTGTCACTGACGTTGGACGCCAAGTGTCTAAGGATGATCTTCGCGTGGAATTTTCCCGCAACTGACAGAAGAGGGATGCCACGGTAATTGTTGCAGTCACTCTTGTCTACTTTGTTCTTGTAGATGGTCACGACTGATGCGTCTTTTAAGTCTTGTGGTAATTCTGCAGCTCCCCACAGCTTTGTGAACAACTGGTGCAGGCATGATGTCAGCGTGTTACCACCATACTGGTACATCTCGGCTGCGATACCGTCAGAACCTGGTGCTTTGTTGGGTTTTAGCTGTTTGATGGCTTTGATAGCCTCGTGAAGAGTAGGGGGAGCATCTAGCTCGAACAGTATGGGTCGAGAGTGTACTCTGCCCAGTGCTTCATCGGTGATGGTTCCTGGTCTGTTTAGCAGCTCGTCTGTTCTTTCTCAGTGAAGAAGGATGTACTGTCCTTGCTCAGGAGTTGTGCAGTGCCCTGATTTGTTAGACCATACACAACCTTGATTGCTTGACAGAAGCTTCTTGAGTCATTACAGTCAGCGAAGGCTTGTAACTCCTTGTCCTTGTTCGCCCACTACTGGTATTTCACAGCTCTGAGCTGCCTCTGCAAAGTTGATTTTTCACTCAAAAACTTGAGTTTGGGTGTCGAAGAAGAGCCTGGTGTGCAGCTACCTTAGCTCTAAGAAGGTCTTGTACAGATTGGTTGCTCTCATCAAACCAGTCCTGATGCTTGCGCTTGACTTTCCCCAAGGTGTGCTGGGCAGCGCTGTAGACCGTTTCTTTGAAGGCTCAATAATATCGCCCGGTGGATTCTCAACTAATCTGCTTAAACAGTTTCCAGAGAGGATTTCAGTGCATCAGCACACTCACGCTGTTTAAATTTGGTGGTGTTCAGCTTTGTGTTTGGTTCGGCAGCAACTTCCAGTCTGTGTGGAGTTTTGATCGGTAGACGTAGATCCGATCACAGTATCTGATGATCATTTGAGCAGTTAGCTCCACGCTTAACTCTGTTGCTACGAACACCAGAGATGTCTCGATGTCGGGTGATGACATAGTTAATGAGATAGATAGATAGATAGATAGATAGATAGATAGATAGATAGATAGATAGATAGATAGATAGATAGATAGATAGATAGATAGATACTTTATTCATCCCATGGGGATTCAACTTTTTTTCCAATGTCCCATACACTTGTTGTAGCAAAACTAATTACATACAATACTTAACTCAGTAAAAAAAAATATGATATGCATCTAAATCACTATCTCAAAAAGCATTAATAATAGCTTTTAAAAAGTTCTTAAGTCCTGGCGGTAGAATTGTAAAGCCTAATGGCATTGGGGAGTATTGACCTCTTCATCCTGTCTGAGGAGCATTGCATCGATAGTAACCTGTCGCTGAAACTGCTTCTCTGTCTCTGGATGGTGCTATGTAGAGGATGTTCAGGGTTTTCCATAATTGACCGTAGCCTACTCAGCGCCCTTCGCTCAGCTACCGATGTTAAACCCTCCAGTACTTTGCCCACGACAGAGCCCGCCTTCCTTACCAGCTTATTAAGACGTGAGGCGTCCCTCTTCTTAATGCTTCCTCCCCAACACGCCACCACAAAGAAGAGGGTGCTCTCCACAACTGACCTATAGAACATCTTCAGCATCTCACTACAGACATTGAATGACGCCAACCTTCTAAGGAAGTACAGTCGACTCTGTGCCTTCCTGCACAAGGCAGCTTTTAGATCGTGGATGCATTTGAGCTTGTCTGACAATCTGAACAGTGTGTTAGTAATGCACAGTTTGAATTCTGTGCACATCAAGAGGAGCAGTAGACCGTTACCGTTACTGTTACCAACCCCTTGGTGTTCAACATACCAGGCCACACAGTGGTTTCCTTGCCACCCCGAGCAGTAAAGTCTCCCAGCAACAGCAGCTTAACGCTGCTAATTGTGGTTTTCAGCTCACTGTAGAATGCCTCCTTGACTTCACTGGGATTAGTCAGAGTTGGGGGTAAACGTTGACTATGGGAAAGTGGTGCTTTCCTTGCAGAGGAGTACGCAATCTCTGGATTCGGTCATTTACAGCAACAGGCAGGGTTGGTAGCTTTGCTGCGGGGCAGTTCTTGATAGCCAAGCACACACCGCATTCTCATCGTTCTTATTCGGGCTTGCCAGACGAGAAGAATGTGTACCCTCCTTTCTCTTCACAAAATGCGCCTTCTCCAGCGAGTCGGATCTCCTGAAGAGCCTGAAGAGTTAGCATGTATGTTCCATGAGGCAATTATCAGATTCTTACCGCTCCAGCTGGATGACCCGCCAGCCGCGGCAGACTGGCCAAGTTGGTGTGAGCGGGCTTTGTTTGAGTCACCTTTTCTAGGCCCTTCCCTAATTGTAGGGTGCGCAGTGCCTCCATAGCAGGGCTGCTCAGACTCTGAGGGTGCTGCCTCACCGGATCTCCGCTCTGTATTCCATGTGGACCACTGTTCCCCTGCCGCCTGAATGCAGACTTGTGACTAAGGCTCTACCGCTTCACCACTTGTCTGTCGCTACAGGACTTGAGTGTGTTGACGATACCCAACTGCTCAGAAAGGAACGGTGTGTGCTTGAGTGGATTTTAGGTGAGTAGGGAATTGCACAGGTCCAGACCCACCCTCTCGACATCCCCTCCCGGATCCAGCAGCCAGGTTGTGTCCAGGACGGCTGCGGGAAGTTCTGTTGCAGTCAATGGCCAGACCAGGCATTCGTGCTTCACGGAACGTGTTAACTAGATGGCCGTTGACCCTACAAGAGGGTTCACCCGCCCTTTAGCAGCTCTTGTTTTTCGTCCTGCAGGGTCGGGGAGCCGGTTCAGTCGCCGACAAACCGATCATGCCACAAGTAGTAACGTGGTACCAGTAGAACTCAGACGAGAGACCTGACCTCTCATTATCTTCTACACATCTCTCAGGTCACCTCTCATTCTCCATCGCTTCAAGGAGAAAAGGCCGAGTTCACTCAACCTATTTTCATAAGGCATGCTCCCCAATCCAGCCAACATCCTTGTAAATCTCCTCTGCAACCTTTCTATGGTTTTTACGCCTTCCTGTAGTCTGGCGACCATAACTGAGCACAGTACTCCAAGTGTAGTCTGACTTAGGTCCTATATAGCTGCAACATTACCTCTCGGCTCTTAAACTCAATCCCACGATTGATAAAGGCCAATACATCTTATGCTTTCTTAATCACAGAATCAACCTGCGTAGCAGCTTTGAGTGTCCTATGGACCCCGGACTCCAAGATTCCACTAATCTTCCACACTACCAAGAGTGGGGTGTGCAGTATTGGGTGTGGGAAAGATAACTTGGAAGAAGACATATTAAATGGCAAAGGGTTAGATTGAGAGCAGCTGTTGTTGGACAAATCCCTATCTGGCATGTGGGGTCGATTAAATATCAGCTGATCAGAATTTAGGTCCGACATGTTCCAAAGGGGATTAAATTCAACGATGGCAGTCCCTGTACCTGTGGATCTTGACGGGAAATTTTGTAAATTTAGACTGGAAAGGAGAGATGAGGTTAATGATGCTGAAGTGAGACACTGAGCTGTGGAGAGTGAAGAGGCGTGTCAAGAAAAATCCATCGGCATATCGATCAGTTGCAGATACGGAAGGAGAAATATCAGATATCAAATATCAGATGGAGTTTAATCCAGAGAAGTGCGAGTTGTTGCAATTCAGGAGATCAAATGTATGGGGTAAGGTATAGAGTAACGTTCCTGACCCTGACAACTTTCATGTCTAGACGGATCTTGATGTCCATGTCCATGGCACTCTGAATGTGAATCTTAATGTCATAGCTGTATAAAACTTCGGTTTGACTGCACTTGGATTATTGGTGCAATTCTGTCTCCCATTACAGGAAAGGTGCGAAGGCTTCAGTGGCTGCTGAAGAGAAATGCAACTCTCATTGCAGATTACAGGGCATTGACTTGAAGGAGTGGATAGACAAACTTGGATTATTTTATATGAAGTGCGAAGTGTTGATATATTGGGTAATAAGATCGAGAGGTGAAGATAGTCATAGCGTTTCCGGTGAAGATATATCAGATAATATAGGTTATCGGGTGAGATGGGGGAAAATGTACAGTGAATTTTCTTTTACACAGAGTGGCAGTTGCCTGCAACTTTCTTCCAGGGAGAGATTCAGGGAATGGGGGAAATAGTTACCTCCAGAGGCAGGGGGATGAGTTTAATGTGGCATCATGCTGGCACCAACGTTGTGGGCCGAAGGGCCTATTCCTGTGCTGTTCTGTGTTCTATGCAGGTCCTACGACAGCTGAAATCCTGAACCACCTGCTACCGAAATTCCTCGGTCTCTGCTCTCTTCATCACCCGACCTGTAATCGACATGGTTTTTAAACTTGTATTTAAAGTCATAGACGAGTAGCATCTCCCCTTCCTCCCCTTTCCACAGACGTTGTCTGACCTGTACTCACATCTACACTACCGTCCTTCTACAGCTGTGCTGCAGAGGACAGGCCAACACGCTGCGTAACTGTGGCGGACTGGAAGGCTCTACAACGGGTAGTTAAAATTGCTCAACGCATCACCGGCACCCACAGCCTACCTTCCATCAGTGACGTATATACAGAAAGGCTCCGGGAAAGGGACAGGAGCTTCAGGAAAGATCCCGCCTATCCTGCCTATGGGCTGTTTGCCCCTCTCCCATGAGGGAGGAAGCTACGTAGCATCCACAGCAGGACCACCAGACACAAAATCAGTTATTTTCCTCAAGCAGTAAGACTGATCAACACCTCCAACGACTAAGCCACACCTCCACAACTAACAAACCCTACCCCACATCCAGCACGATTCTTAAATTTTCTGTCAAGGCCACCTGAGATCAGATTGAGTCCTGTATCGCATGTATTTATATTTATGTTGTTTTTCATCGCGTTTTTGTGCTACATCAGATCCAGAATAACAATTATTTCCTTCTCCTTTACACTTGTGTATCTTAAATATTGAAACTGTTGCGTATTTTCAACACATACTCTTTAACAGACAGGACACTGCAGATCTGCTATTTCAAACCATTTTCTGACGGAGCATAGTGAGCTAAGCAGCCTCTGTGATGATGGAATGTAGGAAATTGTCTGTGTTTTATGTCAAAATGCTGAATATCTCAATCTCCTGAACAAGACACATTTTCACCCCCAACCGTCACCCACCTCACAGTGCACGTTTTGATCAACAAAGATACTTCTTTCTATTTTGAATTTGTGTTGGTGAGAGGGGAGGGGGAGCAGTGATATCCCGACCACATTCTTTGACAAATTGACCACTATACTTTTATCTATCTCCATAGCCACATCACCACTAGATTTTCAAATTTCTTCCACAAGAACAATGATAGCTGTGGCAGTAGCGGGAGTTTGACCAGTACGGAACAATCGGGGGTCAGTAAACTACCAGGGAAATACTCATCTTCATTGCAGAATTATTATGGAAATGTGATGATTTGGTGATTATCTAGACCGCACCTCTTTGTCCAGATTGGGGTCTGTTAATCGAATTTACTTTACTGTACAAACATCTATTGATGAATCCAATCAATGCAATAACTTTGAGCTAACTCTTGTGTACTTAAATACTGAGTTCTGAGTTGTGATATCTAACAGTTTGTCCACTGTCTGTTTCCATGGAAGATGTTCAACAGAAACACAAGGGGACTCTGCGGGCACAAACTGAAACACTGAGAGTGAACACAATCCTGATGAGGGAGAAGGTGAAAGTTTTCCAGCTGGTTGATCGATACGCTGAGCTCACGGTCATTTCTACTGTTCGAGATCGGAGACTGGTGGAACGGGAGCTGCTGGCAAGAGGCAGAGACCATGAAGAATTGAGAGTGAAATATCTCCGTCGAGAGCTGGAAAAAATCCGGACTGATCAGTTATTCCAGAGCAGCTTTTGCCGGGTTAAATCCAAATCTGGGAGTTCGGCAGTAGTGGCTGGAGCCCCGGGGATCGGGAAAACAATAATGGTACAAAATATTGTTTATGACTGGGCCACGGGGAAAATATACCAACAGTTCCAGTTTGTCTTCAGTTTCAAATTCCGGGATTTAAACTCCATTAACGGACGAACGAATCTGAGGGAACTGATTCTGGATCAATATCCTTACTTTGGGAATATCCTGGGAGAGGTCTGGAAGAACCCAGAGGGATTGCTGTTTATATTTGATGGTTTGGATGAATTCAAGCACAGAATCGATTTTGCAGACAGCCGGAGAGATACAGAACCCAAGCACCAATGCCCAGATCCCGAGTGGTGGTGTGAAGTGTCTGACATTGTGTACAGTTTAATCCAGGGTAAGCTGCTCCCAGGGTGTTCAGTGCTGGTGACCACCCGGCCCACTGCGTTACATTTATTGGAAAAGGCTGAGATCAGTGTCCGGGCTGAAATCCTGGGATTTGTTGGTGAGGAACGGAAGGAATATTTCATCAGGTATTTTGAAGATCAGACGGTGGCAGCAGCTGTTTTCAAACACGTGGAGGAGAATGAGATCCTGTACACCATGAGCTACAACCCCTGCTACTGCTGGATCCTCGCACTGGCACTGGGCCCCTTCTTCACACAAAGAGTCAGGGAACCACAGCGAGTTCCCAAGACCATCACCCAACTGTACTCCTACTATATTTACAACATCCTGAAAAACCACGGCCGAGAGGTTGAGAACCCCCGTGATGTGTTACTCAGGGTTGGTCAGATGGCCTTCAAAGGAGTGTCCGAGGAGAAGATTGTGTTTACAGATGGAGATTTGATCAACTACAATCTACGGCCTTCCCAGTTCCTGTCCGGGTTCCTGATGGAGCTTTTGGACAGAGATGATTCTGCCCGGAGCGTGGTGTACACATTCCCACACCTCACTATACAAGAGTTTGTAGCTGCAGTTGCACAATTCCTGAATCCGCATTCCGGGAATATCCTGAAATTCCTCACTGGAGCCCACAACACGACAGATGGACGATATGAGGTATTTCTCCGTTTTGTTGCTGGTCTCTCCAACCCAATGACAGCTCGGGGCCTGGAGGAGTTTTTGGGTCCATTTCCTCATGAAACAACCTGCCGGGTGATTGACTGGGTGAAGGAAGAGGTTAAACGCCAGACTGGAAACACAGAGAGTGAAGCTGGTAAAAGGAGCCTCCTGAACACAATGCACTACCTGTTTGAGTCACAGAATCATGGACTGGCTCAGGCCGCACTGGAATCTGTGGAAACACTTTCTTTCAGTGGAATGACACTGACCCCGATTGACTGCGCGGTCCTGTCTCATGCCATCGGACACTGTGATACAATAAAATACCTCGACCTGGGGAACTGCCACGTTCAGTGTGAAGGAATCCAGCGGCTGGGACCCGGGCTGCACAAGTGCCAGGAGTTGAGGTAACCTGATTTATCTCTCACTCTGAACTGTGAAACTGTTCCATTGTGTTGTTTCAATTTAAAGGGATTTTGAGTAAAACTGTAGTAAATCAGATGGTGAAGAATTGAGCCAAATGACCAGGGTATCGGTCAGTAATTCCCCAAGGACGGGAGGGTTCTGTGATTCCTTGTGAAGGGATATTGGAGGCTTCATCAAATCAGTGAACAACAGCCATTGGTTTAATGGTAGTGAATCACAGGAATGGCCGTGTTTCTCGCTGCTTGTGACACGTCCATTGACAATGTTCCTTCTCACTTTTACTGACACCCAGACCGACACTGACTGCAGCAGGTGGGTCAGATATTCACACTCCCTTCCCGGTGAGGGACAAGAGACCGTCAGCAGACTGTTCCAATGAGAAGGAAAGAAATACCATTGTGAGATTGTCCTTCCCTGCCCTTCCCCGTGTGTGACTATCACCATCAGTCCACCTGTGTGACTGTGCTCACTACCAGATACCCAGACCCCATGGGTGCAACTCCTCTCCCAACTGTGGGCCTCAGTTCAGACCCACCCCTCCCTTACAATCTATTTCTGGATAATCTCATCTTATTGGATTATCTTTTCCCATCGGTATACTGCTGTAGGACTTCCCATCCTCATTCCCCTTCGTCCTGTGGGACCTTTCTTCCCCATCACCCTTCCTCACGTCCAGATATCCAGAACCAATGGACGCATCTCCTATCCCAGTGTTGGGCCATAATTAAGGGACACCCTAATGAGCAATCTATTTTTGCATCCCCTCATATAGTGGGATTATCTTTTCACATCAGCATCCTCCTGTGGGACCTGTCATCCCGATCCCCTATCGTCCTGTCGGATCTATCATCCCCATCGACCTTCCTCCAGTGAGATCTCTCATCCCCATCCCCCTTCCTCCTGTGGGATCTCTCATCCCCATCCCCCTTCCTCCTGTGGGATCTCTCATCCCCATCCCACTTCCTCCAGTGAGATCTCTACCCCATCCCCCTTCCTCCTGTGGGATCTCTCATCTCCATCCCCCTTCCTCCTGTGGGATCTCTCATCCTCATGCCCCTTCCTCCTGTGGGATCTCTCTTCCCCATCTCCCTTCCTCCTGTGGGATCCCTCTTCCTCATCTCCCTTCCTCCTGTGGGATCTCTCTTCCCCATCCCCCTTCCTCCTGTGGGATCTCTCTTCCCCTTCCCCCTTCATCTTGTGTGATCTCTCTTCCCCATCCCCCTTCCTCCTCTAGCTTTTCTTCCCCATCGACCTTCCCCATGTTTGATCTCTTCCCCATTCCCCTTCCTCCTGTGAGATCTACCTTCCCCATTTCCCTTCCCCCTGCAGGTTCAGTCTTTCTATCCCTTCAGCTCAGCTGAGTGCCTTCCACTATCTTCCACTAACATTTTTCCATTCACAAATCTTCCTCACTTTGGAACTTTCTCCCATCCTTCATCCCTGCCCCTCTCACCTTCTCACATCAGGAACACTTTTCTAACCATCGGGGAATGTGGAGATTACAGGGTCACTCCGACAGACTGAATTACTGACATTCGGTGAATACCCTGGAGCTGGTCAGTGAGGGACATTGACAGTGATGGGAACTCCGATCAGTGATTTACTGAAGGGTTTAATGTTTCCTGAAATATCCAAGTGAGAGAAATTCCCTCACGCCCACGGTTTGAATCACTTTGTTCATCAATTTGTCTGTTTGTGTTTAGACTTGGATGGAATGAACTGGGAGATGCAGGAGTGAAACTGGTGTCTGCGGCTCTGAGGAACCCGGGGTGTAAAATACAGAAACTGCGGTAAGTAAAAGACTATGGGAGATTGTGTTTACAATCACTGTGTGTCTGACACTCGAGTCGAGATCTGAAGAGGACTGTTCCTTTACAAAGAGAGAGAGGGTGCGAACAGATTGTGTGTTATTTCAGCAGGGAGTGAGCAACGGAGAGAGCGAAAGACAACGAGGTGTCTTGCAAACTGTAAAGCGGAGTTATATGATGAACAGCTCGTATTCTGCATTTGTGATATATGCAAGGTCAGTTGGCTTTTTAAGAGACAGACGACACGCCAGAGACAATGAAGACACTGATGAGCTCTGAGTGCCCACGACAAGGTTGGGTTTTTGCTCACAGTGTGGACAAACGAGTGACCGGTGGAACACTATCGGTGTGTTTAACCCTCGCCCGTGTTGACAACGCTACCGTGGAAAACGGTCCTCTTTTTGTGGTAACAAGTGGGTGACTGTAAGTTTTGGGAGCAGGAGAACGACGTCCAGGATCGGCATCGGCACTGAGAAGACAAAACAAGACCTTCTCTCTCTTCAACTCTACTCAAATCAAATTACAGAACTGGACTAGTTACTTACTATACCAACATAAGACTGTATCATCTACCCACCTGAGCTGGGAAGCTTGGGATCTTCATTTAGTCACTTATAAATGCATTTACTCTGCTAATCTGTTTACTTTATCTTGTCTTATATTACTTTATTCACGTAGTTACTAATAAAATAGAGGTTATAACGGTAGACTCAGACTCCAGGTTTGTCCATTTCTGCTGGTTCTGGGGAAGAGGCAAAATTGGGGCCTGCTTCCGTATATGAACAAATTGGTGGGAGCCATTCTAAAATTTGTTGGGGGCTTGATTGACTAGCTGATTTGATTGGGGAAATTCCCTTTCGATTTGTGTGAGAGGATTATCAGCAGAAATGGAGTTTGGAGGCGTCGGATGATGCTATGAGGGATGTACTGTAGGAAATTGCTTCTAAGTTAGAGGTTAAGGTCACCACTCGCATGAAGAAGGCTCAGATACAGCTGTTAATAGCACAGCATTATCTAGCCGAGGGGGAATTTGAAGAGGAGGTGTTGGAAATGTTTGCTGAAGGTAAAGTACTTATTGAGACTGAGGTTCACCTTCAGTTAGCAAAACTGAAGTATAAGTGTGAGTTGAAATTAAAACAGCTCGAGGCTGAAGAGGCAGAAAAACAGAGACAGTTCGAGAGGGGGATGTGGGAGCGACACGATCAAGCGTCAGGTAGGGGTAAGGAGCTGGTGGTACCGTTTAACATCAACAAAGAAATTAAGTTAGTACCACCACTTGATGAAGCTGAGGTCGACCGGTATTTCCTACATTTAGAAAAGGTGGCCCAGAGACGGAAATGGCCGATAGATGAGTGGGCTGTCATGTTACAAAGTGTGTTGAAGGGGATTTATTACTTACTACACCAACGTAAGGCTGCAGCACCCAATCACCTGAGCTGGGAAGCTTGGGAACTTTATTTACTCACTTATATATGTGCATAAACTCTGCTAATCTGTTTATCATCTTGTTTTGTATTACTTTATTCACGTAGTTACTAACAAAATAGAGTTTATAACTGAAGATTCAGACTCCAGGTGTGTCCATTTCTTCAGGTCCTTTTTTAACCCGTTACAGGGTACGTAATAGATTGAACATTGATGTGATCAGTAATTGTGTTACGGATCAACCCTGCTGGTTTATACCATCTCCTGTCTCTCTGTCTCCTTCACACTCACTCCTTTCCATCTCCAGGCTGGGCAATGTCGGTCTCACAGATTCTGGTGCCGAGGATCTTGTCTCCGCTCTCAGTACAAACCCATCATTGACGGAGCTGGACCTAAGTGAAAATAACCTGGGAGATTCAGGAGTGAAACTGGTGTCTGCGGCTCTGAGCAACCCGGAGTGTAAAATACAGAAACTGTGGTAAGTACCAGACTGTGGGAGATTGTGTTTACAATCACTGGGTGTCTGACAACGAACATTAATGTGATCAGTAAATGTGTTACTGATAAACACTGGGGATTTGTACCGTCTCCTGTCTCTCTGTGTCTTTCACCCTCACTCTCTCTCATCTCCAGGCTGGACCATGTCTGCCTCACAAATTCTGGTGCCGAGGATCTCGCCTCCGCTCTCACTACAAACCCATCACTGACGGAGCTGGACCTGAGTGATAATAAACTGGGAGATTCAGGAGTGAAACTGTTGTCTGCGGCTCTGAGGAATCCGGAGTGTAAAATACAGAAACTGGGGTAAGTACCAGACTGTGGTAGATTGTGTTTACAGTCACTGGGTGTCTGACACTGAACAATAATGCGATCAGTAATTGTGTTACTGATAAACACTGGGGATTTGTCCCGTCGCCTGTCTCTCTGTGTACTTCACCCTCACTCACTCTCATCTCCAGGCTGTACGATGTCGGTCTCACAGATTCTGGTGCCGAGGATATCGTCTCCGCTCTCAGTACAAACCCATCACTGACGGAGCTGAACCTGAGATCAAACTCGCTGACAGACCGATCTGTCCCCGCTCTCCGCCGCCTCATATTGACCCTCCCGAGTCTGGAGCGGATCGAGTGAGTGTTTGTGTTAATGTTCAATGTGATAAAATATCAGCGGATCCGCGGGTTTTCTGGTGATATTTGTCTGTGAGTGTTGTTGAAACATTAACCCCAGTCCCCTGTTACTGACACTGTTGTGTAATCTGTTTATTTAATCTTTATTCGCTGATCTGTTTTAGGCTGGGGCACAATTGGTTCACTGAGACCGGGGGGAAGGAACTGAGATCTCTGCAGGAACCCAGACCCGGACTGAGAGTGTCCGTGTGAACACCAGATGAGACACACAAAGTGAAGCTCCCTCAACACCATACGATCACACACACTCCAAGTCAGACATGGTGTGAAGCTACCAGCACACTATACCATCACCAAATCCCAGGATCAGACGGCAGGTGAAGCTCCGTCCACACCATTTTATCACAAACTCTCCGGATAAAACACAGAGCGAAGCTCCCTTTGCACGGTACAAACACACATTCTCCAGGTGAAACACAGACTGAAGCTCCCTTCGCTCCAACCCATCACACACTATCAGCGTCCCAGCGCACAATCTTGGTGTCAGACACACTATACTGCTCCCTCCACACCGTTCCATCAACTACTCGCGGGATGATACACACACTCCCTGGATCTGACACAAGGTGAAGCTCCCTCCACACACTCCCGGGTAGAGACACAGAGTTAAGCTGTTGTCATTGTGCTGGGAGAAAACGAGAAAACCTGCAGCTTAAAGTTTGTGAAGTTACTTTGCAGGTGGTTCGAAATGTCTCTTGAACATGTGACTGAGTGGCTGTTTCAGTGTGGAGGCGTCGTTTGGAGTTTTCCTGCCAGTTTGGACTGTTTTTTTTGGCGGCTGCTAAAAGCATAGCTCCCAGCTGCGGTTGCTGGAAGCTCGCCGGGAAGCCGTTCCGCTCCAAAAAGAGAGAAACAAATGACGTTAATCCTCAACTGACATAGCGACAACGTCCCACCTCCTTTGTCGTGATTCGCGTTTGGTGTAGGAGCCGGACCATCTTTTGAGACGGCTCGACTTCTCATGGCCTGGGAGGACCGACGGAGCCTTTCCTGGCGTTAGAATTTCTGGTGCCGAGCCAGCAAGGAACTGTCGAGTACAAACTTTTAAGTCCAGTTGCTCTCCTCGCCCCTGGACTTTATAACCGGCACCGCCGTATAATTCTCGATTCGGACACAGAAGCAACGAGCCGGACCGGTCTACAGGGAGTCGCAGGCATTCGGGGAGTTATGCAAAGGCGGCTGCCTCTCCAGCCTCGGACAACGACCTGTTTCGGTACGTGAAAGTAAATAGCGGGTGCATTGTATTTCGCGTCCTGGAATTACTCTGGAAAAGTGCGCGGAGGCCATGGAGGACTTGTTGGGGCGAGATGGTATTCTAGACACTGCGAAAGAATTCGGGAAGGCAGAGTTTTATCTGGAGAAAGGTGCTGGTGCTTTTGGCTCTTAGCAGGAGGTACACGGTGTAAAACATCTTTTTACAGATGGAGCTGGTGACAGCTCCCACGCAACGAATCGTCCTCGGTCACGTTAAGCCTTTCATTCCAACGAAGAATTTCTTCCCGCACTAGCACGCTTGGGATAAGTAGGGTCAGAGATAACTGCCATCTAGCACAAGTTTAAGAGCCGCATCCTCCACTACGTAATCTCTTTCCGGCGTCAGATATTCATGCAGCTGGAAAGGGAGGACGATGTTGAGGGCGAGTTTAAAGTCCGGCACGAGAGGGTAGACTATCAGGTCTTTTGGAACACTGAGCGCCCACGATGCCATGCGTGTAGGGAAGTGGGACTCGTTCGGAGGGACTGTCCTAGCACTCGAAAACCCAGGGAGTCCACTTCGGGCACCAGCGCCCCAGCTACCTCTGCCTCTCATCCTATTCCTGCGCCTACCCCTGCCCTTACCCCTACCCCTACTCCTACGTCTGTTTCAGTTCCTGTTCCTGCCCCTGTTGTTCAGGTGGGGGATCTTGAGGTTACATGCAGGGAGGTTCAGGTGAGGGACGGGGTGGAGCCTGTGCGGGTAAGGAAGGCGAGGAAGAAATCCAAACACATTAAAAAGTCGGCCGTCGAGACCGCAGAGCTCACGCCCATTTGCACAGAAGTGGTGCGAGAGGCTCGGGGAAGTGCACAGTCGGACGGGTTGTTGGAAGCGGAGGGAGCCGCCGCATCGGTGAATCCTGCACCTGTGTGATCCTCCGGCTTGAAGAGGAGAAGGGAATGTTTCCCCAAGAGGCCAGGTAATGTAGATGCGGGGGAGTCCCAGGATGGGGTGGGAATCCAGGTAGAGGTAAGTTCTAACCCTGAATCCTCAGATATAGCCACCAGTCCTGTGGTAGGTGGTGTGGTTGTGCAGAAAGCTTGTGCTTCCACAAATGAGACAGACCAGTTACGGGGTACGTAACAGAACATTGAACAGTAATGTTTTGTTCTCTTTTGCATTGTTAATGTGCTTCATTATCTCTCTGGTTAAAGTTAGACCTGCGGTGAGAGATTCATTGGAAGAAAAGCTCACAACTGGAAGCGAACCAGAACTGTAGACGAGGGAACAGCAACAAGTGAACCAGCCCGAGGATTGAGAACACCGACTGGAGAGAACCCATCTGACATAGAGTTTCTATTGATTCAGTCAGGAGAAAGATTGGTGAGTCTCATTCACTCAAACACTGGTCCTTTAGACATTACATACCTGTACAAAGGAAGGTAGGAAGTAATTGGACTGAGACTGACTGTGCTCAGAAGTACCAATTATGCTTTTGTCAAATCCAGTTTCTATCACTCCAGATCTGCTAATGTGCTCCTGGTATCAAAGCTCTTTAAAGTCACTAACATTCCCTCAGTGTTTGCTCATTTCAAGGTCTTGCATCTTGTGAAGTAGCTTTTACTCACTTCTGAGTGGGGAGATGGAGACAAAGGGGAGAGTTTATACATAAGATCTTTCAAAAAAAGTAATTCTTTGAACTTACTTGCTGCAAACATGCTTGGCACTTTTTCGTTGGAGTGACGGAGGATAAAAGGTAACCTGATAGATGTGTATAAAATGATGAGAGGCATTGGTCGTGTGGATAACCAGAGGCTTTTTCCTAGGGCTGAAATGAATGACACGAGGGCATATTTTTAAGGTACTTGGACGTCCGTAGAGACGGGATGTCAGGGGAATTTTTCACACGGAGAGTGTTGCGTGTGGAGTCCATTGCTGGCGACGGCGTAATGGGCGGATGCAGTAGGGTCTGTTAGATGTGTACCTGGAGCTCAAAAAAATAGTGTTATTCTAGACAATGTTTAGAGTAGGTTACATGGTCGGCAGAAACTTGTGGGCCGAAGGACCTGTAATGTGCTGTAGATTTCAATCTTCCATGTTCAAACTTACTACCTATACCCTATATATTCCCAACCAAATGATTGATATAAGTGACAAGTGACAATAGGTGTAACCCTGGGGAACATCACTTAGGCACTGGCCTCGAGTCCAATAGACAACCTCTCACAATCACCCTCTGCTTCCTACGATTCAGCTGCACCCAGACACTGGGGCTCAGTCACAAACACAATGTTCAGGAAGACTAGTCAGTAATTAATATGAAAAGAGAATTGTTACATCCTGAAAGGTCACGTATCCAGTCTGATTCAATGGACCATCTCCTCCCTTGTTTACGATTTAATTTATCCTGGTACCTATCCTTCTGGGTCACGCTGCATCTGGTAACCCACATCCCCAAGCTGCCTCCATCCCGCTAATGGCCCCAAAGCTTTTCCACCGTTTACCCCACACCCGCACACGTAGACTGATCCACATCACCCACATCCTCCCTCCCAGCTTGGGGAACCACAACTAATTGATCCCATAGTCTCAGCTTGGGTATAAAACTAAAACCAGAGCTGCAAGACCAGACAGCCTGGACTCTCCAGCCACCCGCTTGGTCCCTGCCACTTCCACTGCAGCCGACGCTCAATTTATGCAAACCTGGGATCAGCCCCTTCCTCACTGCTGCCTGAACAGGAAAACTACCGACATCAGCTCGAGTCGACGCTTTGCTGCGATTTGCAGGAGGTCCCCGTAGCACCTCCAGAGGTCAGATGGACGGAAAAGAGTTCGGCTGTCATCCCTGAACTTCACATCAACACCATCCAACTATATCTGGGTGTACTTCACTAACCAACAAATATAATTCCTCTCATCAGCGATCAACTGTTTGAATGATACACTGACTTTGCGGAAGGAGTATCTGTGGTCCACATTGTCAGGGTGTTTAGTTTACCAGGAATCATAGACTGCAGTGATGTGAAGTCTTCTGTTAACTGATATGAATCTGTGTTTACACTTCTGGCAATTCCGGTTTACATCAATAAAACCATTCGTTATGAAATTAGTAAACAGCAGGATACTGCACTGACTGCACCACCCCAAAACAAGTCAACCTGAAAGTCCTCCCCAGAAACATTTGTGGTTTTGTGACCCAACTCAAGACAAAGGCCACGCTGGCCACTCCATCAACAACACGGCAAAGCCGGGCATGTAGCCGGGGTCTTTACCTGATACATTGCTGGATTCAGTGATGAAACTTGTTAAGTTTCCTTCATTGTCCCTGTGAAATCATTAAAAACGTCCAGTAAACAGCTTTTGAAATAAGTTATCACCCACACGTGACCACTTTGCGTCCCCACATGCCTGCTATCACATGTGGGTACCCCACACCAGCAACTAACGTCACACTGCCCATCCCACATGCCTGCTGACATGTGTGGGTTCACCACACCGGGATCTGACTTCACTCTGTGGCCCCACATGCCCGATGTCACAATCGCCACATTATGTCTGATATCATTCTGCAGCCTCACATGCCTGATGTCACGTGTGGGTTCCCCACACCAGGATATGACGTTAGGTGTGCAGTTCCTTACATCACACTGGCGCTGGGACGGTTGAACTTTAACAGCTGAAGTAGCAATTACCTGACCCACCCACCCCATCCCATAGTCAACAGAGGCGTTACTCTCTTCCCATTGGTGAGAAACGATGTCAATCACTGGTTACACCCAATAATGGAGGCAGATATGCTGAGGGCGTTACCCCCGCTGGATCCCTCTCACGCTCCCGCTACAAGCTCCACATCAAAGCAGAACAAATCTCAAAGTAAATGTTCCTCTTTTTGAATTATTTCCATTTCCCTCCAAGGTAAGTTGGGGGTGTTTCTGAAGTAGCTTCTGCAGCCGGTGTCTGATGTATCGCTGAGAGTTAGGAGGAGACCACTTGGCCCGTCGGTTCATACCGGTTCCCTAGGGAAGGAAGGATCCTGGCAGAAAGAGGAGGGAGATGGAATTAACTGAGCTGATAAATATGGTGCGAGGGTTTGGATAGGACGGAGTCTGCGAGGATGTTTGTCCCAGTGGGGAATCAAGGAGCAGGATGCGGGAAGGAGCCCGTTGACAGTGGGGAGGGGACATGAGGGGCTCGTCTTTTGAAATGACTGAGCCCAGGGTGGTGGCGAGTAGAGGCGGGAAAACTCAGGCATATTGTTAGTGACACAAAATTGTATAATTGCTGTTCCGTGTGTTATCTGAATGTACTTGCCTGTGATGCTGCTACACGCCAGAGTGTCTCTGTACCTGTATCTTCCAGTACTTGCTCACTTGTTAACAAATTCAACAGGACCTGATTTGATTAGTGATGATCAGTGAGATTTGATTAGTGATGATCAGTGAGATTTGATTAGTGATGATCATCTTGCCATCTCGGTAGGTCAAATGTAAAGAACACAGAAATCTACAGCACATTACAGGCCTTTCAGCCCACAATGTTGTGCCGACCATGTAATCTACTCTAGAAATTGGCTAGATTTCCTTGCTGCATAGCCCTTGATTTTTTTTTCTTCATTATAGCTCCATTTACCGATCTTAAAAGACCGCATTGTATCCACCTCTACCACCGTCGCTGCCAGTGCATTCCACCCACCCACCACTGTGTGGAAAACCTACCCCTAACGTCTCCCTTGTAACTACTTCCAAGCGCCATAATACTATGCTCCCTCTTGTTAGGCAATTCAACCCTGGGAAAAGCCTCTGGCTATCGACACAAGCAAAGCCTCTCATCTTATACACCTCTGTCATGTCACCTCTCATCTTTAATCGCTCCAAGGAGAAAAGACCAAGTTCAGTCAAACTATACTCATCAGGCAAGCTCCCCAATCCAGACAACATCCTTGTAAATCTCCTCTGCACTCTCTCTATAGCATCCATATTGTTTCCTGTAGTGAGGTGACCAGAACTGAACACTGTACTCCCGAGTGGAGTCTAATCAAGGTCTTGTACAGCTGTAACATTATCTCACGCTCTTGAACTCAGTTCCATGGCTGATAAATCAACACTGTCAACGTGTGCAGCAGTTTTAAGCGTTCTATCGACACAGACCCCAAGATCTCACTGATCCTCCACATTGCCAAGAGACTTACCATTAATATTATATTGTCTTCAAATTTGACCTACGGAAATGAACCACTTCACGCTTATCAGTATTGAACTCCATCTGCCGCTTCTCTGCCCAGTTCTGCACCCTATCGATGTTGCACTGTAACATCTGACAACCCAGCAGACGATCCACAACACTCCCAACTTTTGTGTCATCAGCAAACTTACTAACCCATCCTTCAACTTCCTCATCCGGGTCAGTTGTAAAAATCACGAAGAGAAGGGGTCCTAGAACAGATCCCAACGGAACACTATTAGTCACCATCATCCATGCATGATACGAACCATCTACAACTGCCCTTTGCCTTCGGTTGGCATGCCAGTTCTGGATTCAGGAAGCAATGTCTCCTTGGATCCCATACCTCATTATTTCCTGAATGAGCTTTCCCTGAGGAACCTTAGCAAACCTCTTACTGAAATCCATATACAGTACTTCCACTGCTCTATTTTCATCAATGTGTTTTCTTACATCCTCAAAGATTTCAATCAGGTTCATAAGGCGTGACCTGCCCTCGGCAAAGCCATGCTGACTATCCCTAATCAGACCATGTCTCTCCAAATGCTCATAAACCCTGCCTCTCAGGATCTTCTCCAAAACTTGCCCACAGCTGAAGTAAGACTCACTGGTCTATAATTTCCCGGGTTATCTCTACTCCCTTTCTTGAACAAAGGAACAATGTTTGCAAACTTCCAATCCTTTGGTACTTCTCCCGTCCCTATTGATGATGCAAAGATCATTGCCAGAGGCTCAGCAATCTCCTCACTCGCTTCCCACAATTGCCTGGGGTATATCTCATCCAGTCCCGACGACTTATCAAACTTAATGACTTTCAAAAGCTCCTCTTTCTTAAAGTCTATGCACTCAAGTGTTTCAGTCCGCTGTAAGTCATCGCCACAACTTCCAAAGTCTTTTTCACTTGTGAATAATGAAGCAAAGTATTAATGTGGTACATCGGAATATTTTAAATGATCGGCTGATTGAGAAACATCTGTTCAGAATGTAGTGGTGAATTCTAACTAAATCAAGTTGCCATTGCTGGTGACCTCACGGATTTGTTATTTTTGCATGGCGTCCCCTCAGCTCCCGTGATGATTGTTACAAATGTCAGTGATATGTATTCGATCAGTTATTAGCAATCAGCAAACATACAATCTTGAAGCGATGAAACTGAACTGTACCAAGTATAAGTTCAGCGTGTTTGAGAGGATAATAACAAAATATATGACATCCGTCAGTCCCCAGCTGTGTACTGCACGGAACAAAGCACAAATATGTAACTGATTCCCTTTGTGTTTACCACACCACCACTGATGCGACCAATTACCATAAAAAAATCATAATTAAGCTACGCAGAATACAATGCTGATAAAAAACAGATACATGGTTCCCACACACACGCTCAGCTCTGATACAGTGATTCCCAGCTGAAATATTAACATACTGACTATCTTGTTGAATAATTCCAGTATTTTGTTTTATTTATTTTAATGATTTTTTGCCAACTAATGTTGCCAATTAATGTTTGACCCACCTGTTATTTATTTCGTTACAGAGCAGCATAAACTGATCACACGTGTCCTCAAAAGGAGTCAAGGTGCCGGCAGTGGAGGAGATCCAGTGACGTCACCATCGGGAAAAAATACGGGTATGTTGGTGAATTATTTTAATTTATAAATACTCTGCTGATTCTGCATCTGGGTTTAATGCAATGTAGGCAATTCACAAAATATTTGTGAAAATTGAGCAGAGAGATGAGAGAGAGAGAGTTAACATCTCTGGGGGAAACACAGTCACCCGTGGAAGGAGTACATTTACCATCTGCTCCTGCTCCTCTAACAGATTGTGATGCACATTAAAATAGCGAGTTACTCCAGAAGACAAGAAATTCTGCAGATGCTGAAAATTTTGGGCAATAAAAAGACACACAAAATATTGGCCGAACTCAGCAGGTCATGGAGAGGAATAAACAGTTGACTTTTTGGATCATAATCACAAGGAATTGAAACTAATGTGTCAATATCTAGAATTTCTGTCCCCTCATTTCCAGTCCAATGAAGGGCCTTGGTTTGAAACATTGATTGTTTATTCTGCTCCATAGACGCTGCCTGATATGCTGAGTGATGTGACTTGTTACCATAAAAAGCATCATAAATAAACCACAACCACGAGGAAATCTGCAGATGCCGGAAATTTAAGCAACACACACAAAATGCTGGTGGAACACAGCAGGCCAGGCAGCATCTATAGGGAGAAGCACTGTCGACGTTTCGGGCTGAGACCCTTCATCAGGACTAACTGAAAGGAAAGATAGTAAGAGATTTGAAAGTAGGATGGGGAGGTGAAAATGCGAAATGATAGGAAAAGTCCAGAGGGGGTGGGATGAAGCTAAGAGCTGGAAAGGTGATTGGCAAAAGTGATACAGAGCTGGAGAGGGGAAAGGCTCATGGGATGGGAGGCCTAGGGAGAAAGAAAGGGGGAGGGGAGCACCAGAGGGAGATGGAGAACAGGCAGAGAGAGAAAAAACAACTAAATATATCAGGGATGGGGTAAGATGGGGAGGAGGTGCATGAATGGAATAAATAAACCACGCAGAATACAATTCAGAAAGAGAACAGATACATGGCTCCTACACACAGGCTCAGTTCTGATCCAGGGTCTTCCACCTGCAATATTCACATACTGACTATCTTGTTGAATAATTCCACATTTTGTTTCATTTATGTCAAAGCTTCTTTTTCCAGCTTGCTGTTTCGGATGTATGGCTGGTCTACATTGTGCTTATCAAGCTGCCATGTAACTATCTGGTAATAGTCAGGTGATATGTTCAAATAAATCTTGACTGAGTTTAGGTGATAATAATGGTCTTAAATTCCTGCTGGAGAAAATGTCAAGGTTCAGGACAAGATGTCATGATGCTAATGGTGACATTGCATTGTTCGGGAAGTCAGAGTGATTCTATATAGACTCAAACCATTTATTCCCAATGCCAGGGGATATATAATTCAGTGACGAGAGGAATAGATGTCCCATTGTTCAGCAGAAATGTTTCAACTCATGCTGCTGCAACAGTTGTCCATTACTCATCATAGCACCACCAGTGGTAGGAGGACCAAATCAGAGGGCGCTGTCTGCTCAACCTGCCTTGCCATTCTGTTGATACATCACTCCCGGTCCAGGACACAAGATTGGTTCCTAAAAGGGATTTGCCTGCAATATAGTGAGTAGATACCCCAGAGAATCCCGGCGCAGTGTACAATCCATGGAGAGATCGAAAATGGACATTGTGGGACTGTGGGTGAATGGGCACCAGTGGATCAGGCCATGTCAAGGCTTCAGTGGACAGGCCCAAGATATTTGGAAGTGTTTGCCTCAGTTTAAAAACAAAGCAGTGTTCTCTTTAAACCCCAATTAACGTTTGACCCTCCTGTTATTTTTTTTTGTTACAGAGCAGCAAAAACTAATCACACCTGTCCCCAAAATGGGTCAAGGTACGAGCAGTGGACGAGTTCCAGTGACATCAACATCAGGAAACGACACGGGTATGTTGGCGAATTATTTTAATTTATAAACACTCTGAAGATTCTGCGCCTCATTTTAATGCAATATCGGCAATTCACAAAATATTTGTGAAAACTGAGCAGGGAGATGAGAGAGAGTTAACATCTCTGGGGGAAACACAGTCACACGTGGAAGGAGTACAGTTACCGTCTGCTCCTGCTCCTTGAGCAGATTTTGAAGCACATTAAAATAGCGAGTTACTCCAGAAGACAAGACATTCTGCAGATGCTGAAAGTTTTGGGCAACAAAAAGACACACAAAATATTGGCAGAACTCAGCAGGTCAGGCAGCATCCATGGAGAGGAATAAACGTTTGATGTTTCCGATCAGGATCACAAGGAATTGAAACTGATGTGACAATATCTATAAGTTCTGTCCCCTCATTTCCAGTCCGATAAAGGGCCTTGGCCTGAAATGTTGATTGTTTATTCTCCTCCATAGATGCTGCCTGACCTGCTGAGTACCTCCAGCATTTTGTGAGAAATCCCAGAGACTTGCTGAGGAAGGGGTTGACCAGGCAGGCAGACAGTAACCCAGAGCAAAGTGGCAGTGATGGGCAGTACCAGGAGAGTGATGGTGATGGGTTACTATATTCCCAGGAATTATCAAAGTCCTTTCCAAACAGAGTTGTATATTCTTCGGGATAAAAAAGAACAGCCTTCAGCAGATGGAACTATAACCCCTCCTACAACCCCGCCCCCACCCCCCGGCCTGAGCCCATTCCTCTTTCCTGCCCCCGGCCATATATATATATATATATATATATCGGACTGTGTTTGCTGATCTTTAGATTCCAGCGAGAAAGTTACTGCCAAATATGGGGTCAGTAATTTCCTTAATTTTCGCCATTGTGCTTCACAGGTCCAGGCTCAGTGATCACCGAGCTCCTGGCAAGCTGGGACGATTCCCAGCTGCTGCGGTTGACAGATTTCTACCGGGACAGGCTGGAGCAGGCGATGGAAGGAGGGGTGCACGGAGTGAGCCTGGCGTTAACGGCCGAGTATCAGTTCAGCGGAGAGGAACATCGGGTGAGTGGGAGGGAGAATGGTTTTAAATTTTCACACATCACAGGACTGACGGGTGTCGGAACTCTCACTCATCGGATAATAAAGCATAAAAACAAATCAGAAATAAATATATATAATTCTTAAAGCTGTGAATCTGAAGGAATGATTGAAAGAGGTGTAAACACTCCAGTGGCAGCTCAATGTTCAGAGCGAGGGGAGCAGGGAACAATTATATGAGGTTGCAATAAAGGAGATTAAATGGAAATATGGTAAGAATTTTCATTTTGAAAAGACCGTGCAGCGTGACGGCAGGATGTCAGTGAGAACTGGGGCATTATTACTGGATGCCACAGGAGCTCGAGTGTGTTCTGTTCTGTGTGGAGATGATTGTGTTACAATCTGTAACTACAAACAGTGTGAATCGGGGAATACTGTCATGTTGTAATGTGTAATCACTGAATAAACCTCCACTGGAAAAGGCAAAGGAAAGGCATCAGGTGTCAGCCGGTAATCCGCTGTCATGCTGGACATTGGCGGACTGAGGAGATGAATCACATAATCTTTTCTGCAACTTCTTTGAGACTGCTCACTCTGTTATAAAAACCCTCCTGACTTCTTTCTTCATCTGTGATGGTTATTTTCTGATTTCTGTTTTACACCGTCAAATCCAGTGAGGAATTATTTATGGATTTGGAGCCACGTCAATGAAGCGGTCACAGACCAGCCAGGATCTCATTGACTGGTGGACCAGGTTCACGGTGAATGTCCCTCCGTGTGCTCTGCACTCAGAATGTACAGTCCATGTCCAGACAGGATCAGCACCCGTCCGGGTGACTGCTCAGTGTGATCCCGTTACAGAGCACATCATTTACTTCTCATTCTCTGTGTGAATCTGTCAGTCCCCAATATGTTCACTGTTACACTTCACAGAAAATCTCTGATCTCGCTGATAAGGGAGAGCGGGCGGACAGTTCTAAACTCCTCCTGAGCCTGGTGCTGGAGAAAGGCCCCCGCGCCCGGAGGGTGATGTGGGAAACCTTTGTGAAAATGCGGAATTGTGTCCCAAAGTTTGACAAAATACTGAAAGAAATACAGGAACATGGTGAGATAGTATCAGAGATTAATTTAATTATGGATTCAAACATTACATACTTATAATTTGAAGAATTGAAACATGTCAAATTGTATAAATTTGAACAGGCTGTGTTCCGGACCATCGACCCGTACCGGACATTCCCAGGGAACTGAAAGGTAAGTGCAGAAACCGCTGTTTCCACGGAAGGTTGATATTATGTTGGGCCATGTCGTTGTTGAGCCACGGGGATTTGATCAGGTAAATGTTCCACCGTGACACAGAGTACAGTGAGACACAGGGAAAAATGTTTGCTGGAGGGAGAGTTTTCACAGGACAGTATGAGGAACCACGCAGAGAGTTGGTGAGTTTGCTGAAAGGGATCACTCCTCTTTGGCCAAAGATGTTAATTTTCAAAACGTACCAAAGGAATTTTTTAAACTGCTCACGTTTCTGTCACCTGTGTTACTGCTTTTCCAGTCCACATTCAGACAATAAAACCCTTCCGATTCCCTGCACTAAGGATTTGGTAATTCTCGACAATTTCCTGCAAACTTATTCTTCACTGTTCTTCATGCTGTTTGCCAAGGGAACAGTCACGGTAGTGACATTCCCACATCTATTTCTGAATACAGAACAGACTCTCTCCCTGATTATTGAGAAAATTGTTTCTCCCACTGTCACATTCTCTAAAGTAAACATTTTAACAATCAATGTTTTCCTGTGCTCCCTGCTTCACCCGAATACGTTGTCTGGAGAGCCCACACACTCCCTGATAGGGTCCTGACACACTGGAATTTAGAAGGATGTGAGGTGATCTGATTGAAACATATAAGATTCTTAAGGGATTGGACACGCTAGAGACAGGAAACATGTTCCCGAGTCCAGAACAAGAGGCCACAGCTAACAATAAGGGGTAGGCCATTTAGAACGGAGTTCAGGAAAAAATTTTTCACCCAGAGAGTTGTGGATCTATGGAATGCTCTGCTTCAGAAGGCAGTGGAGACCAATTCTCTGGATGCTTTCAAGAAAGAGTTAGATAGAGCTCTTAAAGTTAGCGGAGTCAAGGGATATGGGGAGAAGGCAGGAACGGGGTACTGATTGTGGATGAGCAGCCATGATCCCATTGAATGGCGGTGCTGGCTCAAAGGGCTGAATTGCCAACACCTGCACCTATTGTCTGTTATCAATTGACAAACTGTGAGACCCCACACACACCTCACAGGGTCCTGAAACACTGAGACCCCACACACACCTGGCATGATCCTGAAACAGTGTGAGACCCCACACACCCCTGGCACGGTCCTGACACAATGTGAGACCCCACACACACCTGGTATGATCCTGAAACTGTGTGAGACCCCACACACCCCTGGCACGGTCCTGACAGGATGTGAAATCCCACACTCCTAACCGAATACTGACACACGCAGAGACCCCTCACACTCCTAAACAGGTTCCTGACACACTACGAGACTCCACACTTTCCTGACAGGGTCCTGACACACTGTGAGACATGACACACCTGACATGTTCCTGACACACTGTGCCCTCCCCATACATCCCTGGCAGAGGCCGGACACAGTGCATAACCCCACTCACCCATGACAGGATTTGAACACACTTTGAGATCCCACGCACGCTACCCACCCACCCGCAGTGCATGTTCTGATCAGCAAAGCTTCTTCTTTGTATTTTGAATCAGTGACGGTGGGAGGGGAGGGGGAGCTGTGATTCCCCGACCTGTTCCTTTGACAGAATGCCCACCACCCTCTTCTCCATCTCCATACGCCACATCAACACTGGGGATTAAAAGATTCCTCCTCAGGAGCAATGATATCTGTGACAGTAGTGGGAGATTGTCCGGTACGGGACAGTCGGGGGTCAGTAAACTACCAGGGAAATACTCACCTTCACAGCACAGTTAATGTGGAAATGTGATGACCTGGTGTTTATCTGGACCAGGCCTCTCTGTCCAGTCAGCAGTCTGTTAATTGAATTTACTTTACTGTACGAACAACCATTGACAAATTCAATTAATGCAACAGCTCTGAGCTAACTCCTGTGTACTTAAATACTGAGTTCTGAGATGAGGCATCTAACAGTTTGTCCACTGTCTGTTCCCATGGAAGATGTTCAACAGAAACACAAGGAGACTCTGCGGGCACAAACTGAAACACTGAGAGTGAACACGATCCTGATGAGGGAGAAGGTGAAGGTTTTCCAGCTGGTTGATCGATACGCTGAGCTCACGGTCATTTCTACTGTTCGAGATCGGAGACTGGTGGAACATGAGCTGCTGGCAAGAGGCAGAGACCACGAGGAGTGGAGAGAGAAACATCTCCGCAGAGAGCTGGAAAAACTCCGGATGGATCAGTTATTCCAGAGCAGCTTTTCCCGGAGTGAATCCAAATCTGGGAGTTCAGCAGCAGTGGCCGGAGTCCCGGGGATCGGGAAAACAACAATGGTACAAAAGATTGTTTATGACTGGGCCACGGGGAAAATATACCAACAGTTCCAGTTTGTCTTCAGTTTCAAATTCCGCGATTTAAACACCATTAACAACAGAATAAACCTGAGGGAACTGATTCTGGATCAGTATCCTTACTTGGGGAATATCCTGAGAGAGGTCTGGAAGAACCCAGAGGGATTGCTGTTTATATTCGATGGTTTGGATGAATTCAAGCACAGAATCGATTTTGCTGACAGTCAGAGAGGCACGGAACCTCCGTCCACATGCACAGATCCTGAATTCAAGTGCAAGGTGTCTGACATTGTGTACAGTTTAATCCAGCACAAGCTGCTCCCAGGGTGTTCAGTGCTGGTGACCACCCGTCCCACGTCGTTATATTTATTGGAAAAGGCTGAGATTGGTGTCTGGGCTGAAATCCTGGGATTTTCTGGTGAGGAACGGAAGGAATATTTCATCAGGCATTTTGAAGATCTGACGGTGGCAGCAGCTGTTTTTAAACATGTGCAGGATAATGAGATCCTGTACACCATGAGCTACAACCCCTCCTACTGCTGGATCCTCGCTCTGGCACTGGGCCCCTTCTTCACACAAAGAGTCAGGGACCCGCAGCGAGTTCCCCAGACCATCACCCATCTGTACTCCTACTATATTTACAACATCCTGAAAAACCACGGCCGTGAGATTGAGAACCCCCGTGACGTGTTGCTCAGGGTTGGTCAGATGGCCTTCAGAGGAGTGTCCGATCAGAAGATTGTGTTTACAGATGGAGATTTGATCAACTACAACCTGCAGCCTTCCCAGTTCCTGTCCGGGTTCCTGATGGAGCTTTTGGAGAGAGAGGATTGTGCCCGGAGCGTGGTGTACACATTCCCACACCTCACCATCCAAGAGTTTGTAGCTGCAGTCGCACAATTCCTGAATCCACATCCCGGGGATATCCTGAAATTTCTCACTGAAGCCCACAACACGACAGATGGGCGATTTGAGGTATTTCTCCGTTTTGTTGCTGGTCTCTCCTCCCCAATGACAGCTCGGGGCTTGGAGGAGTTTCTGGGTCCATTTCCTCATGAAACAACCTGCCGGGTGATTGACTGGGTGAAAGAGGAGTTTAAACGCCAGAGTGGAAACACATGGAGTGAAGCTGGTAAAAGGAGCCTCCTGAACTCATTGCACTACCTGTTTGAGTCTCAGAATAGTGGACTGGCTCAGGCCGCACTGGGATCAGCAGAAACACTTTCATTCATTGGAATGACACTGACCCCGATTGACTGCAAGGTCCTGTCTCATGTCATCGGATTCTGTGATACAATAAAACACCTCGATCTGCAGGGCTGCCACATTCAGTGTGAAGGAATCCAGCGGCTGGGACCCGGGCTGCACAAGTGCCAGGAGTTGAGGTAACTTGATTTATTTCTCACTCTGAACTGTGAAACTGTTCCATTGTGTTGTTTCAATGTAAAGGAATTTCAGTAAATTTGTAGTAAATCAGATTGTGAAGAATTGTGACAAATGCCCACGGGGTCAGTCAGTAACTCCCCAAGGACAGGAGGGTTCTGTTGTTCCTTGTGAAGGGATGTTGGAGACTTCATCAGATCAGTGAACAATGGCCATTGGTTTAATGACAGTAAATCACAGGAATGGCCGTGTTTCTCGCTGCCTGTGACACGTCCATTGACAATGATCCTTCTCACTGTTAATGACACCCAGACTGACACTGACTGCAGCAGGTGGGTCAGAGATTCATACCCCCTTCCCGGTGAGGGACAAGAGACCATCAGCAGACTGTTGCAGTGTGAAGGAAAGAAATACCATTGTGAGATTCTTCTCCCCTGTCCTTCCCCGTGTGTGACTAAAGCCATCAGTCAACGTGTGTGACTGTGCTCACTACAAGATACCTAGACCCCATGGGCGCATCTCCTCTCCCGATTGTGAGCCTCATTTCAGAAATACCCCTGCAGTTCAATTGATTTCTGCATCACTCATCTTGTTGTATTGCATTTTCCCATCGGTATCCTCCACTTCCTCCTGCAGATTATTTTTTCCTGTCCCTTTTCCTGAGGGGGGGTCTCTTCTATTATCTCCAACATTTCCCCATTCACAAATCTTCATCATTGTGCGACTTCCTCCCACCTTCAACCCTGTCCTTCCGACGTTCTCACGTCAAGAAGAGTTTTCTAACCATCGGAGAGCGAGACAGAATATGTAGAGTTTACGGGTTCACACCGACAGAATAAATTACTGACATTCGGTGAATACCCTGGAGCTGGGCAGTGAGGGACATTGACAGTGATAGGAACTCTGATCAGTGATTTACTGAAGGGTATATGTTTCTTGAAATATCCGAGTGAGAGAAATTTTCTCAGACCCACGGTTTGAAACACTTTGTGCATCAATTTGTCTGTTTGTGTTTAGACTTGGGGAGAATAAACTGGGAGATTCAGGAGTGAAACTGGTGTCTGCGGCTCTGAGGTACCCGGAGTGTAAAATACAGAAACTGGGGTAAGTACCAGACTGTGGGAGATTGTGTTTATAGTCACTGGGTGTTTGTACTGAATATTAATGTGATCAGTAATTGTGTTACTGATAAACACTGGGGATTTGTACCATCTCCTGTCTCTCTGTGTCCTTCACCCTCACTCTCTCTCATCTCCAGGCTGGGGAAAGTCGGTCTCACGGATTCTGGTGCCGAGGATCTCGCCTCTGCTCTCAGTACAAACCCATCACTGACGGAGCTGAACCTGAATGATAATAAACTGGGAGATTCAGGAGTGAAACTGGTGTCTGCGGCTCTGAGGAACCCAGAGTGTAAAATACAGAAACTGGGGTAAGTACCAGACTGTGGGAGATTGTGTTTACAGTCTCTGGGTGTCTGACAATGAACATTAATGTGATCAGTAATTGTGTAACTGATAAACACTGGGGAACTGTACCGTCTCCTGTCTCTCTGTGTCCTTCACCCTCACTGTCTCTTATCTGCAGGCTGGGGAAAGTCGGTCTCGCAGATTCTGGTGCCGAGGATCTCGCCTCCGCTCTCAGTACAAACTCATCACTGATGGAGCTGGACCTGAGTAATAATAAACTGGGAGATTCAGGAGTGAAACTGGTGTCTGCGGCTCTGAGGAACCCGGAGTGTAAAATACAGAAACTGTGGTAAGTACCAGACTGTGGGAGATTGTGTTTACAGTCACTGTGTGTCTGACACTGAACATTAATGTGATCAGTAGCTACGTTACTGATAAATACTGGGGAACTGTACTGTCTCCTGTCTCTCTGTGTCCTTCACCCTCACTCTCTCTCATCTCCAGGCTGAGGAAAGTCGGTCTCACAGATTCTGGTGCCGAGGATCTCGCCTCCGCTCTCAGTACAAACTCATCACTGACGGTGCTGAACCTGAATGAAAATAAGCTGGGAGATTCAGGAGTGAAACTGGTGTCTGTGGCTCTGAGGAACGCAGAGTGTAAAATACAAAAACTGGGGTAAGTACCAGACTGTGGGAGATTGTGTTTACCGTCACTGGGTGTCTGACACTGAACATTAATGTGATCAGTAATTGTGTTACTGATAAACACTGGGGATTTGTACCGTCTCCTGTCTCTCTGTGTCCTTCACCCTCACTCTCTCTCATCTCCAGGCTAAGGAATGTCGGTCTCACAGATTCTGGTGCTGCGGTTCTCTTCTCCGCTCTCAGTACTAAACCATCACTGACGGAACTGGACCTGGGATCAAACTCACTCACATATCTATCTCTCCCCGCTCTCCATCTCATCACTCTGCCTCACCTGAGCCTGCAGCAGATCAGGTGAGTGATGTGTTAATGTTCAATGTGATAAAATATCAGCGGATCAGCAGGTTTTCTGGTTTTTATTTGTCTGTGTGTTGTTACGTACCCTGTGACATGTTAAAGAACCAGCCGAAATGGAAAACACATCGGAGTCTGGTATTGCTTATAAACTAATAGTGTTTATTAGTAACTATGCAATACAGTATTATAAATGCAAATATCTAAGCAGATCAGCAATGACATATATGTACATAGGTATGGAAATAGGAACAAAACTAGGCTGTTCCAAACCGAGGGGTGAATGGATATAGTCTTACGATGATGAAGAGAGTTTAGTTTAGTTTATGGTACTTTGTTGAGTAATGTTGGAGAGAGGGAGAGGTGAGAGGTGATGGCATCAATCTTCCCGTTGTCTTCCATGGTCTTTCGAAATCCTGTTGTGGTCACCGACTATGACCATTGCACATACGACCGTTCTACAGTGATGTCATTATCACCCAGTTGAGGGTGGACACACAGATAATTCCCCACCGGTTGCACCTTTTCACACTGCTAGAGCCACTGATCGATTTCCCCGAATCAACCCTTTAAAAACTCCAACTTCCTGTGGGTACAGCAAAGCTCGTTCAGGGTCCGAAAATCTGTGTGTGTGTGTGTGTGTGTCTGTGTATCTGCGGACCTGGTTTTTATCTCCACAAGTTGGACACCAATTGTCCATCAACCTGCTCCGCCCTCCTCTCTCTGCAGGAACTTTTACAAGCGGGCAAGGGTCCTTGTGGAAAGGTAAACATCTTGCAGAGAAACCATAACATCAATCTTTCGAGCAGTCTCTCTCTCTCTCTCTCTCTCTCTCACACACACACACACACACACACACACACACCCCTGTCTCTCTGTAAGCCAGTCTCATTCTCTCGACAATTTAAAGTGATTGCCCACAGAAAATATGAACACTAGGGGTACATAACAGTGTGTTGTTGAAACATTAACCCCAGTCCTCTGTTTCAGACATTGTTGTGCAATCTGTTTATTTCATCTTTATTCTCCCATCTGTTTCAGTCTGGACGGGAATCGGTTCAGTCGGACCGGGAAGAAGGAACTGAGATCTCTGCAGGAACCCAGACCCGGACTGACAGTGATCGTGTGAACATCTCAATGTGTGAACAAACCCGCCTGTGGGATGCAGACATTTTGACTGATTTTCCGCCCTCTCCTTTTACTCCCGCCCTTACCTTTAATGCGGGCCAGGTTTAATTCGCAACCGTTCGAACGGAGCTGGCTCCAGTCTCGAGCACGGTGACATTGGAAGTGGCTCCGCAGTGACGTTTTCCACCTCCTGTCCAGCGGTGCTGCTTCTGCCGGATGTAAGGTTTCGAGACTCCCTCACGTGAGATCCCGGGGAAGTACACAGACAGGAAGTACTCAGGGGCCGCAGTTCAGTTTGGGATACTAGTGTCCTGGGGTAGGATTATCCCGGGAGAGACTCTTTTTGATCACTTTGTTGAGGGCAGTACATTTAGTAGTCTGGCCGATATAATGATGTTAAATTGATAAATCCCTCGGCAGTGACCCTGGATCTGCAGCGATCCCGGACACGGCCCTGAAGTGTGATTCACAACCATGAAATGTGAAATGTGAGAAACGGGACTGATTATTCAAACTGTCACTCGTTGTCGCCAGTCAGTTAACTATGTGTGACTGTGAGTGAGTCGGGAGCAGCTTATATATTCTCGCAAGTTAGCAGCTCACTCGTTGTTTAATTTACATTTGTCATGATGAAATCAATAAACCACTGTACCTTCCTGTCCTAGTGTCGGACTTGAGTCTCATTAGAGGAGAAACACTCCCAGGGTTCAGATACAGAGTAAATCTCCCTCCGCACCATCCCATCACTCACTCACAGGTGCAGACAGAGACTGGAAGCTCCTGCCGCACTGTCCCATCACACGCTCCCCCGGTCAGACACAGCGTGAAGCTTCCTCCACATCTTCCCATCACACGCAACCCGGATCACAAGTAGAGTGAAGCTCCCTCCGCACAATCCAATCACACACCCACAGGGACAAACATAGGGAATTCCCTCCACACCATTCCATGGTACAATCCCAGGATCAGTCATTGAGAAAATCTCACGCTGGGTGTTACGTTGCAAAATTGTTATGTAAGACACAGAAGAGGCTCCCTCCACACGTCACATCACAAACTCACAGGGGCAGACATTGAGAGAATCTCCCACTGCACCATCCAACGTCACACTTCCTGGATCAGGCCCAGGGTGAAGCTTTCTCCACAACTTCCCATTGTGACACACCCCGGATCAGAATCTCTGCTCACCGCCCCATCAAACACTACATGGATTAGAAACAGTGAAGCTCTCTTGAAACTGTCCTCATATTGCACACTCCCCAAATCAGACACAGAGTAAAGGTCTCTGAACATCGTCTCACATCAGACACAACATTAAGCTCCTTCTGCATCATCCCATCTCTCACTCGCAGGAGCAGTGGCAGATTGAAGCTCCTTCGACAGTGTTCCATCTCACACTCCCCTGATCTGACACAGATTGTAGCTCCCTCCACTAAATCCCATTACACACTTCCCAGATTAGAAATAGGGTGAAGCTCCCTCCACACCGTTCCACCACACACTCCCCAGATCAGACACAGAGTGAAGCTCACTACACAACGTCCCATCATGTACATCCCGGATTAGACACAGAGTGGGGCTACGTCCAAACTGTTGGGTCACACAATCACAGGGTGAGACACAGAGAATTCCCTCCACACCATCCCACGATAAACTCCCAGGGATAGATATTGAAAAAAATCTGACTTTGGGCCGTCCCATAACAAAATTCTTGTGTCAGACACAGAGTGAGGATCCCTCCACAGCATCACATCACACACTCACAGGGTCAGTCAATGAGATAATCTCCCTCCACACCATCTCATCCCTTCTGGCCTGCTCCTGTTCCTGTTGTATGTGTGTTTTAAGAGAAGGCCCTTCTTGGGCCTTCAGGATGTCCCAGCGGTGTCATGGTCCGGTCCGTGGATTCTTCATTCTAGTTATTTCCTTTTCTCCGTGTTCCGTTGGGTGCTTTGATTAAGGCACCTGAACTTCATTTCGTACCAGCGAAATAAAAGGCTCTGGGTTACAACGGTTATTGCTCTACTGTCACCGGAAGCCAGTCATCTCACTGTAGCCACTGCAGCTACGCTCATCCTTGGACCGCCGAGAATCGTGAACTCTAGTTGCTTCGGTGCCAGCGACTGCTTAGCGAATTCAGTTGTTTTCCTGTCCAGCTGAGTTGCCTGCCGTTTTGCCGCTGCTCCGAGTAAGGTACGAATTCTGTTGTTTGGCTGGCTGAGACTGCTGGTCGCTTGCAGTCACTCCGAGCAAGGATACAAATGGACTGTCGTTGAGTGGTTTTGTCTCCTCGTTGTCCAAGTCCTTGCCGCTGAGTGGGTCCGGCCGTCTGCTGCTTCTTTGAGTTGGGTATTCTCTCTCTTCGTTGTCAAAGTCCTTTCTAGCCCAGTAGGTCCGGCCGTTTGTCGCTTCTTTGAGTTGCGGATTCTTTATTTTCGTGTCCAAGTCCATTCCTAATCCAAGCTCGTGGTCCGATTTCTGAGCGCAAGTCAAGATCTAAGTTCCGAGTCCAAGTCAAGATCCACGCTCTGATGGCAAGCCAAGATCCAAGCTTCGATTCCAAGCCAAGTCCAAGCTCTGAGTCCAAGCCAAGGTTCAAATTCCTGTCCAACCCAAGGTCCAAGTTCCGAGTCCAAGCCAAGGTCCAAATTCAGATTCAAGTTCCGAGTCCAAGTCAAGGTCCGAGTCCGAATCGATGTCCGGGTTCCGAGTCTGAGCCGACGTCCAGGGTACGAGTCCAAGTCGAATCGGAGTCCAGGTTCCTATTCCAATTCGAGTCCAAGGCAAGTTCAAGTCCAGGTTCCAAGCCCACGTCCTCGTCCAGGTTTTACCAGTTTGTTATCCAATGTTTACGTCCATGTTGACGTTTTGTCCTCGCTCCCTGTCCTTCCTATTAACTATCAATAAACACTTCTGTTTATACTATCTCTGTGTCTGTGTCCTGCACTTGGGTCCTCTCCCAAAGTCCTCTTGTGACAAGTGGGTGTTGTAGGGACCACTCATTGGAGCCCAGTTGTTCACAAACTGTATCCACAATTTGGCTGAGGGGCCAGATCAACATTTCCAAGTCTGTTATTGACACACGATGTATATTTGTATATTGATTATGTCATAAATATATATTTCTATATTGTTAATAACATAAAACATATTTCAATGGGGGGCGCTAATCAGATAAGTGTAGTATAGACGTGTTTTTTTTTAGCTCATCATGGCTCACCAAACTTTACGAGTTAAAACTGCCTTTTCGAACGCTTGACTCAGTTTTTGTTGCAAGATCTCCGTGATTTGTTTCCCTTTTACGCCAGCAAAAAGTGTAGCAGGAACATGTCCAGTAAAACGGCATGAGGCGGGAAGGGACCAAGTGAGCAAGAACCCTCCAGAAACGTTGTCAGCCGAAGAGGAAGACGAGCTTCCTCTTATTTGACAGAAAATGTTAAAGAAGCTCTTGCAGTCCTTCAATGAGCGGCTTGGCAAGTTTGAGCACAGTTTCCAGAGTCTGTTGCCCGCCCAGCAAGCGCTCACTGAGAGACTGTCGAACACCGAAAATCAGACCGCCGACCACGAGCAGCGAATCCACGTCGTGGAAACTTCAGTCGCCGAGCTGCAGCAAGAAAATACAAGGCTGCGGGCAAAGCTTTCAGATCTGGAAGGGAGATCCAGACGCAATAACATAAAGATTGTTGGCGTCCCAGAAGGTGAGGAGAAAGGGAGGCCGACTGAATTTGTCACTAACCTGATCCCCAAGCTGCTGGCGGATGATAACTTCAACAAGCCGGTCGTTATCGATAGAGCGCACCGCATACAACAGCCCGAACCACGGGAAGGCTCAAGGCCCCGTACGATAATTGCACGGGTGCATTACGCACAGGAGAAAGAAAAGATTCTGCGGCTCGGGGGGTAACACTCGATGGATTACGGAGGTCACCGAATCTTAATCTCCCCCGACTATACCGCGGAGGTGATGGAGCAACGGCGGAGTTTCCGTGAGGTGCTGCAACTGCTGAGAGAGAAGGAGGCTACGTTTCCCGGCCAGGCTCCATGTTCATCACCAAGGGCAAGTAAAAGTATTCAGCAACCCGTTTGAAGACAAGACTTCTGTAGACCAAAAACTTTGAAAGGCTATTTTCCAAATATCCAGTCCTGGAGGATCCTGCCCCTATCCATGATTGGACGGGTAAATGCGATCAAAATGGTGAGCATTCTATCATACAGGGGTATTGTATCGGGGCCCAAATGCAGGACACAGGCACTGAAGTCCCGGAACCAGGACGAGACGGAGCCAAAGGACGGGACGGGATGCAGTCTAGGCACGGGAAGCCGGGCCAGGACGAGGGACTGAGACCAAGGAGCCTGGGGTGGACTCCGAGCCCGAGACTGGACACGGACCCAGAACCTGGGACTTGCCTCGGACTCGAACACCCAAACCCAGGCGAGGACCAAGTCTTGAGGCTTGGCTAGAGGCTTGGGGTCTTGAGACTGGAGGCTGAAGGCTGTAGGCTCGGGTCGAGGCTGGAGGCTAGAGCCTGCAGGCTTGTAGCTTGGGGAATTCGGAGGCCGGAGCTAGGGGCAGATTAGGAACTGTACATCAGCATGGAGCCGGGACTTATCCTCCGACAAGGCGGGACTCATCTTTAACAGGACACTGACATGAGACGGGTCAGCACACAGATACAGAGCCGGGACTCATCTACCGACAACCGGGACTCATCTATAACTCCACACCAAGGTGGGTAGGACAGGAAGAGACAAACACCAAAGAACAACAGACAGTTCCATCTCTGCATCGGGGTAGCTCCGAGTAGCTGTTACGGCCGGCAGCCTTGGCTGGCTACGGAAGCAACCGGATCCCTATCTAGCTCGGAGTGGCTGACGGCCATCCTGCTGGCCCGGAAACCAGCTGAATCCATACCGCAATGACAGGTCCGACTACTACCAGCAAGGCTCCTAGAAGCTATGTTTATCCAACGCAGCCCCAAGAATGGCAAGAGTCCGTTCCAGCCTTCCAGCAGCCATCTATGCCAAGAGAATCTTGACAAGGCGACCCCCAAGCACACTCAATACCACAGCCACTTATAGTTCCAGTTCCAATATGAGCCTCGGGTGCTTCTCGTTAAGTCCAACCGCAGCAAGGGACCGCCGGAAAACCCGGAGTCCGGAGTCCACGGACCGGACCACGAATTTCGGACTGAACCACCACACATACCCAGGTTTCTATACCTTTTTTAAACCTGCCTATATACTTAAATGCATCCTTTTTAAAGAAATTTGACTCTATCATATTGCCCTTTGTGTGGGGCTATAAATCACACAGGATACCTAAGGCTCACCTACACAAACCTCTTAAGAAGGGGGTTCTTGGTCTGCCAATTTTCAAACATTATTATTGGGCAGCTAACTCCTGGGCTCTTACACACTGGAAATGTGGAGGTGCTGAGACCGAAGAAAAACCTTCATGGCTACAGCTGGAAGCCTCTGTAGTTAAGCATTCTTCACCTCCTGCTCTTCTGCTTTCCACTTCCGCTTCAACAGATAAGCTATTCCAACAAAACTTTACCTTAAAGAATTCTTTACGATTATTAAACCAGATTAAAGTGGCTCACCAAATTCCCAGTATTTCCATACACGCTCCCATTTATCAAAATCACTCATTTAAGAATGGACAAATAGATGGGGTGTTTGCAGTCTGGAGAGAGTGGGGTATCAAAACTTTCTTAGATCTGTACATCGATGGCCAATTTGCATCATTCACATAATTAAGCACGAAGTTTAACCTTCCAATTTATTTTTTTCTTTCGCTGTCTCCAAGTTAGACACTACGTTAAGGAAAAGTGCCCACACTTCGAGCCTATTTCCACCACACATCCCTTTCTTGAAAACCTTTTGCTCCCTCCAGACTCCAAACAGTTAATATCAAAATTTGTGAATTGTTTTACTCCTCTGGTTTCTACAGATTTTATTAGGGAAGCCTGGGCTAGGGACTTGAACTCAGAGATATCAGCGGAACTTTGGGAGGATGCAATGTCCCGGGTTCACGGTTGTTCTATTAACGCTACAGGTTAATCCAGTACAAGGTGATGCATAGATTGCATTATTCAAAAACAAAACTGAATCGCATCTTCCCATCTGTGTCTCCTGATTGCGACAAGTGCCGCTCTACTGAGGGCTCACGAGCACATCTTTTCTGGTTTTGCCCTACATTATACAACTTTTGCACTGCAATGTTTGAGTGGCTCTCAAAAGCCTCTTGTAGAGACATTCAGCCGAATCACGACCTCGCCATCTTTGGATGCTCTGCACTGACTCTTGAGTTGCCGCATGACATGCGGATTGCTCTGCATCTAGGAATGGTGGTGACTAAGAAACTTATTCTTCTGACCTGGAAGTCTACTACTCCACCCACCTTTGCACACTGTCTCAAGGAGATGTTGTCTAATGTACAAATGGAAAGACTGCGCATGCTCAAACCTAGTACATAGAATATATTTGAGAGAATAAGGGGACCTTTCTTGGCTCAGTGTCATATTACCTCACATACATTGTGACCTTGACCTGTCTAGTCCCATGAGTGGGTGTGGTGCCTAACCAGGTTCCTTTACTCATTTTATTTCACATTGCTTCCGTGATACCACTATTGTGTCAACTTTTTTTTGAAAGTATATTTATGTCATCTTGTAAATTGTCCGGTAGCCTTTTTGTTTTTTGTTTTTGATTTGTTTTGTCTGTGCTCCACCTGGAACTACATCATCTTGGTATTGCTTTGTGTTTCTTCAATATGTTTTGTCTTTGTAAAACTGAAAATTCTAAATAAAGTGTTTAAAAAAACAGCAGCATCGCTCGATATTCAATGTGTTCTATACTTATTCTGTTTGTCTGGCGCAACCCTCGTTCGTTCCTAGCGCTAACATTTGGGATTATGTGTGTGGTTGTAGTCTACTCTATGTGATGCATTCGAGAGGTTACCTGGTGTTTCAGCCTCCTTAACGAAATGAACAAAGTTGCAGAGGACAATGGATGAGGTTGGTACAGATCCTCGGGGAAGAGTGAGGGACATGAAGATCTGAAAATAGAGAGTTGTGTCCATCCACCAAGGGAGAATTTGGAGCGCAACAGTTAATCAATGGACAACAGCTCGACCTCCTTCTTGACAGCAGAAGAGATGCTCGCTTGCCACGTGGACCCTCAGTGCAGAATAGTTTTCAACATGAGTGTCAGGGGAGAATCATGCACCTCCTCCAGCTTCTCCCTGAACTTAGTCTGACAGACGAGGTAAAGAGCTCAGATGTTGCAGCATGTAGCACAGTTCATGGAAAATGAAGGTACCTGCAAACAATGTGGGACTACCGCTGCATGAACCACCCTGTTTCAGAGAGCCATCGCCCCATACAAGGCCCATGACAGGATGAAATTTCCCGAGGCGACCAGCAGTAAAATGAGGGATTACCTGGGATTCCGCATCTCCGGGTCTCTGGACTCTGATCATTGTGGGGATCTCGGATGTCGCCGCGGACTCTACTGGCCACTAAGTTATTCGTGATAGTAAAGGCATTAAGCAAGTTAAACAGCGAGAAATGGGATAACAGTTCAAAAGACGTAAAGAAAGGCATCGATTACTGTCCAGAATAGTGAACCCAGTAACGCCCACCTTTGCATGCAAGGCCACACTGTGTTATACATATATTTTGGGCCATGAAGAACCGGAACACGTTATTTAGTGAAGACACACAGTTCAGAACCACAGTCGCCGCTCTCCCAGTGCAATACTTCACGTTTGGATCCTGAAACCAAATGGTCACAAATCGATCAGAGGTGAAAGCGACGGTGAAGCAAACAGAATAACCTGTGGCGGCCTGCAGTGAAAGGACGTGTATTCTACACAGAGAAGCCTTCAGAATTTCCAGCAATATAACGCTGAAGAAAATGACCGCTCGGCCTGTCACTGACATGGCCGACTGATGACGGGTGACAGTTTTAGAGATTGTAGTCTTACCCCGCGATAGAAAGGCAATCGTCAGCAGTTCACCGTGAAAAGCACAATTGCAGAAATTATACATAAAACAGAGAGCATGTATGTGCCAACGTTTGTTTAATCGTACACAATATATCAGCTTCTATCATCATCTTCGGCAGTGCTTTCTCTCCACCTACCTCTCCTTGTATGGAAATACTATAACCACACACCCGCTATGTTTTCCCCCTCGTATTAGTAATTTAATCAGGGGAACAAAAGGCACAAGCGGTTGAGTCTATCTATGCCTCGTACAATCGTGCATAACTCTATAATGTCACCTCTCATCCTGCAAAGAGATAAACCCAGGCTCTCTCCAGAGCTTTCCAAACCAGAACGAATCCATTTTTGCTTCGCAGCAGCAACGTATCTACCCAGATCAACAGCTCTTTTTTTTCCACCATTGCATCATTGAATAATCAATCTCAAGAGTTTAAACTTATCCATACAGAGATATGAAAAGTATTCGCCCCCTTGGAAGTTTCAATGTTTTATTGTTGTACAGCACCACATCGCAATGGATTTAATTTGGACTTTTCAACACTGATGAACAGAAAAAGTCTCGTCATGTCAAAGTGCAAACAGATCTCTACAACGTGATCTAAATTAATTACAAATATAAAACACAAAATAATTGTTTGCGTGAGTATTCGCTCCCGTTAAAACGGCACACCGTATCATGACTGCTGCAGCCAGTTAGTTTCAGAACTGAAATAATTAGTTTACTGGCGATCGCCTCTGTGCAGTCAACGTGTTTCAATCGATTGTAGTAAAGATACACTTGTAATGATAAAACTACATCATGAAGCCAAAAGAACACTCCAAGCACCTCCGCGGAAAGGTTATTGAACAGCACAAGTCAGGAGATGGACATAAGAAAACTTCCAAGTCACTGAATATCCCTTAGAGTAGAGTTAATTCAATAATCAGGAAGTGGAAGGAATCTGGCACAATTCTAAACCCCTTGAGCAGGCATTCCTCAAAAACTGAGTGATCTGTGCAAGAACGGGACTATTGAAGGAAGACCGCGAGGGACTTCTGACAACTCTGGACGACGTACAAGCTTCAATGGCTGAGATGGCAGAGGGTACCCATACAACAACTGTTGACTGGGTGGTTCAGCAGTCGCAGCTTTATGTGAGATTGGCAAAGAGAAAGACACTGTTGAAAAGAAAACTCACCTGAAATCTCGGCCATAGCTGCCACAAGACATGTAGGACACTAAAGTCTGGGATCAGACAGACTCAGGTATGGAGAGAGGAACTCAAGGGTAAGAGGGAGAAGAGGGAGACTCCAGTGCGCAGGTGATCAGAGAAGGGATGGGAGAAGCGACACTGGGGCGGAAAGACACTGGGGAACGAGAGTGTGACTGGGGTAGGAGAAGGAGAGTGTGGTAGAGAGAGACTGGGGTGAAAGAGGGGTAGTGGGGTTCCCGACGAGAGGGAGAGAGGGTAAGAGAGACTGGGAGAGAGGAAGACAGGAGGAGAGACGGGGAAAAGAACAGGTTAGGGATCACAGGAGAGTTAGTGACACTGGGGGGAGAGGGAGACACGGGGAGATGGAAAGGGTGAGAGAGACTGGGGGAGAGACTGGAGAATGAAAGAGACAGGAGGTGAAACAGGCACTGAGGTAAGAGAGGGACTGAGGCGTAAGAGGCAGATTGTGGAAAGAGAAACTGGGCTGGGGAAAACGGGGAGAGAGTATACCGCTGCTATACCGCTAGTAGTGTCTTCTACAGTGAAGACAGATGCAAACCACTTAATCAGTTCGCTCGCCTCTTCCCTGTCCTGCTATTGCTACTTCTCCAGCATCGTTATCAAGCGGTCTGATGTCCAATATCGCGTCTCGTTTATCTTTCATATAGCTGAAGAAGCTTCTGGTATGCCCTTCAATTTGTGGGCTAGCTTACTGTCGTATTCCATCATTTCGAAGTCATCGTACCTGAATTACTTCGTTAGTTGCCTTCGACGTTCAACGAGTTTACCATTACTTTATCACTTTTCTTCTATAAGTTTCTTCTGAGTTTTATGTTGGCTTTGACTTTTCATAATAGCCATGGTTGTGTCATATTGCCTTTAGAATACTTCTTCCCTTTTTTGATGTACATATCATTCGCGTTCCCAAATGCTTCCAGAAAACCCAGCCATTGCTGCTGTGCCGTCATCCCTGCCAATGTTCTTTTCCAAGCAATATTGACCAGCTCCTCTCTCAAGACTCTGTAATTCAAATTACTCAAATGATATATCTGCCTTCAGTTTCCCTTTGTTAAATTTCAATTTGAATTGAATCACCTCATCTGGGGGACGCGAGGGAGAGATAGAATTGGAGAAAGCCAGAGGAGAGAAACGTGGCGGAGAGAGACGAACAGAAAGTGAGTTTAACGTGGGAGAGAGCAACGGGAAAGTAACAAACGAATAAACAGGGAGCAGCAGTGAGAGAGAACCGGCGAGAAATTAAGACGGGTTTGCGGAGAGAGGCAGGGTGAAAGAGAAACGATTGATGAAGTGACGTGGTGGCGGGAGACAGGGAAAAACAGATAGTGGGGGGGGGGGGGTGGTAGACTAAGGAGATAGACTGAGGGTACAAATAAACTGGGGAGTAGAGACTAGTGGAAAGAGACTGGGGTATGGAGAGAGACGGAGAGAGAGACTGGGGGAGAGAGCCTGGGATACGGAGAGGAAAACTGAGGGGGAGGAAGGAGACTGCTGTGCGAGTGATAGGAGTAAGGCTGGGAGACGCGACTGTGGGGCAAAGTGAGTGACTGGGGAATGTGAGCGTGACTGGGTAAGGAGAAAGAGAGTGCGGCGGAGCGATACTAGGGTGAAAGACGGGGTAGTGAGGATCCCGGCAGACAGAGAGAGAGAGAGAGAGACTGGGTGAGCGATGCTGGAGTGAAAGACGTTTAGTGAGAGTCCCAGTAGAGAGACTCGGAGAGAGAAAGACAGGAGGAGAGAGAGAGAGACGTAGAGTAGGACGGGGTAGAGAGCGCTAGGGGATTTAGTGACACTGGAGGGAGAGGGAGACATGCGGAGGGAGACATGGTCAGAGAGGCTGAGGGAGAGAGTGGACGATTAGAGAGTTAGAGAGTGAAACGTATTGAGTTGAGAGAGGGACTGAAGGGTAAGAGACAGATTGTAGAAAGATAGACAGGACTAGGGATAATGCCATTGGACGAAATAGACAGGGAAGGAGATGGGGAGGGAGCGCGACGGGCGAGAAGGCGAGAGCCAGAGAAGACGGATTCGAGAGAAAGATTTGGGGAGAGGCATGCAATGGAGCCATACTGGGGGAGAAAGAGACCAAGGAGAGAGCGAGAGGAGCGAGAGACTGGCCGGGAAGGAAGGCTGGGGGAGGGAGAGAGAGAGACTAGGTAAAAGCGAGAGGAAGATTTTGGGACAGAAAGACAGGGTAGAGGAAGAATCTGGGAGAGAGAGACGTGAGGGAAGAGCGGAGAAGAGAAACGGGATAGAGGCCGGTGAGGAATGAGAAAGCAATGGGGAGAATGTGATCGGGAGAGAAGGACCTGGGATGGACAGAGAGGGCGGGGTGATGAGAGATTTCTGATGGATAGTGTAGCAGACTGGCAGAGAATACAGCGCGATAGGGATCAGAGGCATATTTGGACAGAGAAGTGGCAATTGGAGTTTAACCCAGATAAATGTGAGGTTTTTCACCTGGGTGGGGTAAGTCCAAGGAGACAGTGTACTGCTAAAGGCAAGATCCGTGTTGCGGAGTAGAGGGAACTGTAGATGCAAGTTCATAGCGCCTAGAAATTGGCTGCACATGCCGGTAAAGAAGTTCAGAAGGCTTATTGAATGGTTGTTTCGATTAGCCGGGGCATTCAGTTGAAAAGTCAAGAGGCTATGTTGCAACTTTATAAAACCGTGATCAGCCCATATCTGGAGTATTGCAAACAGTTCAAACGTTGCAACTTTATCAAATCCTGCTCAGCCCACATGTGGAGTATTGCATACAGTTCTGCACGCCCCGGCATAGGAAGGATGGTCAGGCTTTGACGGGGGTGCAGAAGAGGTTTACCAGGATGCTGTCTGGTTTACAGTGGATGTGCTATCATGAGAGGCTGGGTAAATGTGGGCTGTTTTTACTGGAGCAGCGGGGGCTGAGGGGGAGATCTGATAGCAGCTTATAACATTATGAGAGGCGTAGATGGCGCAGACAGGGAGTGTCTGTTCCACGGTGCTGAAATATCTGATACCAGAGGGCGTGCATTGAAAGTGAGAGGGGATAGGATCAAGGGTAATGTGAGAGACAAGTACCTTTACTCAGAGAGTGGCGGATGCCTGGAATGCGCTGCCCGGTACGGTGGTAGAGGCAAATACATCACAAGCTTTCAACAGACGTTTGGGTTGACACACGGACATTAGGTAGACGGAAGGATATCGACATTGTGTCAGAAGAACACAATACTAGGGTGCTAGGGTTTATTGGATTTGATTTTTTGTGGGCCGAATGGCCTGTCCCTGTACTATACTGATTTATGTTCTATGTTCTACGTTCAGAGCTCAACACAACACCCCAAGTTTGGTGTAACAACATCTTGCAGACCTGTAACATTACGTCACCGAAAATATACTGTCGTTGGAGATTGTGAGAAGGAATTGATTGTGGAGACGGCAGGATTAAGTTTTTGAGTCTCCTGGGAGTAAACAGTCTGTACTTCAGAAAAAAGAGAGGCAATCGTACAGATGCATATCAAACAATGATAGAGAGATGGGTGAAAGAGGGGCAGGAAAGTCATTATGCGAGGTGCGACTACACTTTGGAGACAGAACCTCAAGTTTGAGAAGTAGCATTATGACGGAGATAAGGAGGATTTGCTTTACTCATAATAAATCCTCTGCCCATTGAAGCTGCAGAGGGTCCGTCAGTAAATCTACCATCGGGGTCACTTCATTAGGTGCATGAGTGAGACCTGGTGTGGTCCTCTGCTACTGTCGCCCATCTGCTACAAGGTTCGACGTGTCAAAGAGGCGGGGCGACGTTAAGATGGCGTTAAACGGTAACTCCTTGACTTGCATCTTTCTAAATAGATTTATTTCTATCTTTGATATCTATTTTAGTGACTTTTCAGGGTGTGGGGGTTCTTTTAAAAACCCTGACCTGTAGTTGCACTCTGATTTCGGTTCTTTCCGGGAATGGGACCCGCTCTCCGGGGGTCACGAACGGCCGCATTTTGAGATCCCAAGGATAATCCTTTTTTTCCGGGATTTCCTGACTCTGGGGTCATGCTGATTCTAGGCCCTTGCCCCTGACTGTAGCGTCGCGGGAGAACACGAAACATCGGGAGCAGCGGGTTGGCTGCCGGGGGTTGTGAACACGGAGAGATGCGCCTTTTTGGTGCCTACACTCCGGGTGCAGAACTCGGAAAAAGCGACGCAACAGACTTGTCACATCTTGAATCTGCTAGTTGTTTGTTAAGTCTCCATTCTCGCTGTGAAACGGGGACACCTCGTTTTCCCTTTTTAAGGAGAGAGTGCCTGTGGTACGTCGAATTATCGGGTGAACGAGTAGTCTTCGGGATACTGCAAGTTTGTGTCTCTGTTGATGGTTTGCTGCGGGCCGGAGCGCTCTGTGGGAGGGGCTGATGATTTCATTTGCTGGGGTGTTGGGGTTCGTTGCTTTTCTGCGGCTTGTGCGTGGGAGGGGAGAACTCGGGGGATGTGGGGGCTTTGCAGTTCTAACATGTTACCTGTCATTTATTCTTCTGTGCACATCACTGTTTCGCGGATTTGCGAAGAAAGAGAATTTCAGGATGTATATTGTATCCATTTCTCTGACATTAAATTCACCTTTTGAACCTGCCTCCCGTCTGTAGGTTCAGAGATGGTCTCCTGCACACCGCTGTTACACATTTGTTAGTTTGAGTTATTGACATGCGTCACAATCCCGGGAGATTATTCGTTTCAGAGATTCTCAAACCACCCCTTCTGGCAGCACCAATCATTCCACGTTCAAACTCAGTGAAATTACATTTCTTCACTTTTCTGAAGTTTGGTCTCAACAAGAACGAAACCTCCTGACCTTGTCTGCAGACTTTTATGCTTTGAGGTGCTGCCACAAGATTGGCTGATTCGATATTTGCATTAGCGAACAAGTGTACAGGCGGAGGTTGCGTGTATTTTAGACACGGGCTGATTTCTGGGTGATGGGTGAAAGGCAGGTCGTGTCATAGTGATCGCTGGCAGGGTTTCAGCCAGGTGCGGAGGAACGGCAGAGTCGGTCACGGTCAGCTGGGCAACGACTGAACACAGCAGAGGTGTAAAAGGCAGATTCCCGCGTAGAGACAGAAACAAGTGGTTAGACTTGGGGGTACAAAGAGACAGTCGGAGGCATGGCTGATCGGCAACGAGTAGCAGCTCATTGTCCGAAGCACAAGGACTCACTGCAATAAATCGAGAGTCCCCTCTGAATAATCTTGGAATCTGTGTCTTCCCGCAGTCCCTGTACTTCTTTCTCTCTCTCACTCTCCCTCCTGCTTTTGAAGACCAGAGCACCCTCGTCCCACGCGTCTCCCCTCCGACACGTCCATCAATGCCAGTCCCAGCTCATCATCTTACCCTCTCACTCTTCCCTCCCTCTTCCCGCCCTTGCCTCATGACTCATTTGTCTATTTCTCCTTCTCGTCTCGCTTACACTGCCATTCACTCCTCTCCTTCATCTCACCCTTTTCTGTCTCACTCCCAGCCCTCCACACCTCTCAGCAGCCCCAACTCCCTTACTGATCCATCGCCCTCTCTCCCTCCACCTCTACCTACCTCCCTTATCTCACCCTTATCACACGCTGCCTCACTGCCTCCTTCTCTCTCCCCCATTTCCCCCTCTCTGTCCTCCCTCTTCCCCCCGTACTTTTTCTCCCGTCCCCACTCCGTCTCTCGAATCTTCCTCCCTCCTCTCTTTATCCAATGCAGCAATCTATCACTGGCACTTCCTTCCCATTTTATCCTTTCCTCATTCTTCGCTCCCTCACCCACCCTCCGCTATCATTGACGCCCACTCTCTCCCATCTCGTTCCCCCTCTCTCTATCCCGCTGGTTCCACTCTCCTTCTTTCCCTCTATCACCCGTCCTGTCTCTTACTCCAGCCTCTCGCTTTCTTTCCCTCGACCCTCTCTTGCCAGGTCGATCTTTCTCTGACCGTTCATTCCCTCTCTACCACTTCTCCCACTGACCCCACATCTCGCGCTCTCTGCTGTCACTCTCTTCTCTCGCTCTCCTCCCACTCTCCTCTTCCTCCCCTCTCTCTCACACTCACTCCCCTCTCCTCACTCTCTTCCTCTCTCAATGTCTCCTTTCTCTCTCTCTCTCTCTCTCTCCACTCTCTCTCTCTCTTTCGTTCTCGTTCCTCCTATGTGTCTCACTAGTTTCTCCCTTCACCCCACCCTCTCGCTTCCTGCACCCCCTTTCTCCCCGATGCCCTTCTGTCCATCGCTCCGCAGTTTTCTCTTTGTCTCTCCACCTGTGGCGAAAGAGTGTTGCCGATGGATTATTTTGGGAATTGTCTCTGGGCTGTCGGTACGGACAGTGTTATATTATTTTGTCGATCGACTCGGAGCGGTGAAGATGGTGCAGGGCAATGGGACCAGTTTGAGGATCGATAGTGCTGTGGAGAGCCAGGTGGACGGTGGGATATTATGACGTATATAGTGACGTCGGCAGAGAGAGCGGGGCGGTGAGAGTAGTTTAGAACTGGTACAGTGCAGTGAATAAGAGGGGCGTTGAGATTAGTTTAGAGTCTGATACAGTGCTGCGGAGAAAGAGGGGGCAGTGTGATTAGTTTAGGGACCGATACAGTGCTGTGGAGACACACATCCATAAGTACACTGTCTTATCCACCCCTCCAGCTCTCCGTCGTGGTCTTCGACACACAGTCATTCCCTTAGACTGCTGAGTTTGGTGGCCATGCACTAGGTTTAGGGGTGGGTCCTGAAGGAGTCCCAAAATATTCTGGCTGTGAGGGAGTTACTGAAGTCACTTTGCGGCTTGGTGGATATGAAAGTGTTTATCCATCACCACAAATAGACGTTGTCTTGGACACAGTCTTGGTAGAAACCTAAATTACGTCATGGGGCTTTAATCCTGGTGGCAATGGCAGCAACAGCTGATTCAATACAATAAAAAGCTACAATGTTACAATTCAGGATTTTGTGACTGACAAACGGTCCTTTTGAAGTACAGATTTACAATGGAAGAACTTTGCAATTGGTGAGACAGCTTTGAAGGTTCAATCGCTTTTGGTGGTTCCAATTCACCCACACAGATGGTCAACAAGCTTCTGTGAACTGAGATGCACGAAGCCCAAGATTACTGTTGTGAGGGTTGACACGTGGACAGTCAGGGAGCGTAGGGGGACTGACCAAGTGTTATTAGCTTGGTCCCGTTTTATATGACGTTATGCTTGGCACAGTCACTCTGGGCCGAAGGGCCTGTTCCCGTTCTTTGCCTTTCTCTGGTCTATGTAGGACAAACAGAAGGCAGAAGTTTCTTTTCTCAGAGTAAACATTTCTCTCAGTGGTGATGAACGTTGACATGTTTACGACCCAGGACAAAGATTGGTGCACTTCACCCGAACAAGCTGAGGATGGTTTCTCGTATCGGGAGTGGGAAATAAGGTTACAGTGAGATGAGCTGTGATTACAATTGGTGAAAATCAGAGTGGAGAGGCCGCTTTACTCTCAGTTGATCTGCTCAGCCGATGGACAAGAGTCGCACTGACGCAAGGTGAGGTGGAGAGTTGGGTCTGATGGAGTTTGAAACAATATCGTATCTCTTTTGCTGCAGAAATGTCACTCGGTATTTACAAACCCTTAGTCACATCAGAATTTCCATTGTGTCAGTTTCACAATTAATTCACTGAGATGATCATAGTGTTGCAACCAGAGATTGAACTTGGTTGACGTAATCCGTTTGTAAAGCAACTTTAAAAATGTTTATTTTAAAATCTGTTGAAACCTGTCAAAGTGGAGTCGCGAAATAGCATTAAAACCCCAGGTTTGTGCAGCTTCATTCCGAGAGATCTTCTGTAACACACGGGGCCAGATCACTCGCCGGAGGAAATGCCTGCATTGTTGGATAGGTTCCAGCCTGTGTATAGAATATTGAACGTGTTCATTGTCGTCATTGGAGTTCCTGGTGAGTGAGCACAGCTATTCGCGTTTGGCGCTTCTGTCTGTAAACCGGTGTGAGGCAGTGCGGGGTCATTTTACAAGCTTCCCCCTTGATGCTCGTCATATCCGTCAGTGATATCGATCCTGTCTCTCCTCTAAATCACGGGATCGACGAACGTTGTTCTTGCATTTGATGGAATTTTGTTCAGAGTGGTACTAATGCTGGGGACAGACAGCTCTACAGGAAGGGGAGACTAGGAGACTGTCAGTGGTACAGTCTCCAGAGTTGTCCCAGTCTTGGGAACGGGCAGCACTATGGGATGGTGTGACCGGAAGGGTTTTCCAGAGACTGAATTTCAGTCAGTATGTTTCTGATCAGATTGAACCCTTGCTCCTGTGTTTCACTTCTCCCTGTGGAACCTGTCACAGTCGCATTCTATTGCCTGTTTGTCAATAATTGGGTCCGATCTCCTGAACCTGAGATCACGGATCTACTGACGTGGGTTGTGGAAACGAGCTGCGCTGTAGAAGTCATCCATTAACTGAGCCACTCGGCATCTGGTTACTATGTTGTCCCGGCTTTCCCTCAGCAACCCGACCGAGCTCGGAGCACCCTTCGGCCCTGAAGAAATATCTTGTCCGGATATTTTGAGTGTCTGTTCAATATCGCGAAAACTGCCGAGCTCCACCAGAAACTTGTGTGAGTTTTCGCCCTGTGGATATTGTTTCGGCCCCGTCAGGTGCTGAGTTTCCAGAGGCCCGGACAGTCCCTGGAAATCAGAGAAACCGGCCCCACCAATGACTAGTACCGATCGTTGTTGTTCGTGCAGCTCGTGTTTAACCCCGACGATTACCGACACATCGCTTTATCTCCACATTGAAGAAGGCAGGTCAGAGACAGTGTGACTCATGTTTGGTGTTGGATGAGCAGCCGTTCACCACATCTAGTCTCCTGACCTCCGGCTGATACCCGAACCTGTGTCCATTCCAGGAGAATGAGTTTAATAATGCCCGGTGTCTGTTCTTTTCTCTCTTCCTGCAGTGAATTTAGCGGCGATTGTGATCCTGTCCCGGGGAAAGTGCGGCCTCTCTACCTGCACCACTCGCTACCTGGTGGCCATGGCAGCGGGGGATCTGCTGACCGTAGTCACAGAAGTCCTTTTACATCAAGTCTTAAAGCATTCCATTCCGTGGAATTTTCTGAGGATTTACCCTATGTGCAATGTTACGGAGGTACTGAGGCACACTGCCACATACTGGTCTGTCTGGTTCACCGTCACCTTCACTTTCGATCGGTTTGTCGCCATCTGCTGTCAGAAGCTGAAAACAAAATATTGCACCGGGAAAACTGCGGCTGTGGTTCTGACAACAACCAGCGTGCTGTCCTTTCTGAGAAGTGTTCCCCGCTACTTCCTCTGGGAACCCAGACAGATAATCAACAATGTACCGTGGTCCTGCAAACTCACGGCCAACACTTTCACTGACCTCGGATGGGTTGTATACGATTGGCTCGATGTAGCTTTAAATCCGTTCATTCCTTTCGTGGTGATTCTGCTGCTCAACGCTCTGACGGTCAGGCACATTGTTGTGGCCAGTCGTGTCCGTAAGGGGCTGAGGGGTCAGAGCAAGGGGGAGAACAGCAGGGACCAGGAGATGGAGAGCCGGAGGAGGTCTGTGGTTTTACTCTTCACCCTCTCCGGCAGCTTCATCCTCCTGTGGATGACGAGGGTTGTAAATTTCATGTATTATGAGATCAAAGGAATACGATACGTATATTTCAATGATTCTGAATGGATTTTTCACATGGTCGGAGCCTTGCTGAAGAATTTCAGCTGCTGCACGAACACATTTATTTACGCGGTCACTCAGTCGAAATTCAGGGAGCAGGTGATCAGCGCGGTGAAATATCCGGTCACCTCGATGTTTAAGTTTATTACTCAAGCCGCGCTCTTATCGGAGTCTGGAGGCGGCAGCAGTGTCTCCAGTCCGGGCCCCAGTTACTAACATTCACCGCCCGATCTCTCATGCGAAACTTCCGGGAGGACGGTCCCATGGACCGGCAGTTCCTGGACATTACGAGTAGCAGGGGTGTGGTCCAGAAGAGGATGGAGGAGCGTGCATCGTGATCGAAGGTTATGAGTCAATGGCTGAGGGAGGTGGGGAAACGATTTATGAGTCTGATGCCAGGAAGTGGGGTGGGGGAGCTGTGTTATAGTGTTTGGCCAGCTCGGGTCCTTATTCTCCTTCATAAATGACCTGCCTTGATTGTAAGTTCTACCCACCGTCTATAACGAGCTGGAGATGGGGATGGTGGACATTTCACATGCATTTACGAAGTTTTGCAGTCGGGACATAATGCACCATGTGGTTGTAGTGGTGAGTCTGAATTCTGGGATCAGTGCGCAGTCAACGCAGGCTGGTAGGATTTTGCGAGTAAAACATATCCGTGACTTTTCAGTTTTTAAAAAAGCTGGGGAACTTTACTGTGATTCCAAAAAAAAAACACAAAACCAGTCGCTCTACACTGTGATCTCACCAAACCAGAAAGGGACAGAACGGGAACAGGCCTTTCGGATCACTGCGTGTTCTGAACCAATTGAACTGGTAATTACATGCCGAGCTGAACCAATCCCGTCTGCCCACACAAGGTCCACATCCCTCTATTCTCCTGATATTGATGTGGATTCCAATACACTCCATCGCCTCTGACTCTACCGGCGCCCCTGCAATTCATTCCAGACACTCACCACAATGAGTGTGAAAAAAAGACTCGCCAAGCACATCTCCTGAAAACATTGTGGGTCTGGTTTAATATTACTGTGTCATTTTTGTTGTTTTTTCCCCGCATCAGTCTCGGGAAATGATACAAAACGACACGTAATCAAAAATAAATAAATAAATGGACAGTGAGAAAATAAGTGCCTGCGTTTGACCCTTCTCCCTTGGGACAGGAATTGGTTCGAATATACCCCCGTTGCTTTGCACATGCGCTGAAGGATCTTTTTCCCCGCCGTCGGTGTGTGTGACCAAACCTTCACCATCGTGCAAGCATACAAATCCATGAGGAGATACAAAACGTCTTTTAAGTTTGTACAAGCACGTGGCCGTTAAGGAGGCGCGTCTGGACTCTAAAAGAGCATTAAGCGGGATATGTTTCCAGCGCCTGGCGGGATTAACTGCACATTATTGAGAGGGAGGAGATGGATATACTGCGGATTTGACCAATACATTTGGGTTCTCCCCATCCACAAGCAAGATTCCAGAAAGCCAATAATAAATATTATTGTTAATTTAGAAGCGGGATGGGTATTCTTGCAAAACATTGACCCACCTCACGTCAGGGGTATGTGAGTTACTCCGTAGGATTCTAAAGGAAAGTTTGTAGAGTTTTCGAACAGCACACAAACTGACCCCGGGAAATGATAGGCCGGTAACTTTGACGTCGGTAGTGGGTAAATTATTGGAATGAATACTATGAGATAGGATCTACAAGTATTTAGATAGACAGGGAATAATTTGGAAGAGTCGACACGGCTTTGTGCGCGGTAGGTCGTGTTTAACAGATCTATAAGTGTTTTTCGAGGAGGTTACAAGGAAAATGAATGAAGGGAGGGCAGTGGATGTTGTCTACATGGACTTCAGTAAGGCTTTTGATAAGGTCCCGCATGGGAGGTTATTTAGGAAGATTCAGTCACTAGGTATACATGGTGAGGTAGTAAACTGGATTAGACATTGGCTCAATGGGAGAAGATGGAGAGTGGTAGTGGAAGATTGCTTCTTCGAGTGGAGGCCTGTAACTAGTGGTGTGCCACAGGGATCAGTGCTGGGTCCATTGTTATTTGTCATCTACATCTGGATCTATGTCTATGATCTGGATGATAATGTGGTGAATCGGATCAGCAAATTTGCTAATGGTACAAAGATTGGAGGTGTAGTGCACAGTGAGTAAGGTTTTCAAAGCTTGCAGAGGGATCTGGACCAGCTGGAAAAATGGCCTGAAAAATAGCAGACGGAGTTTAATTCAGACAAGCGTGAGGTATTACACTTTAGAAGGAAAAACCAAGCTAGAACATACAAGGTAAGTGGCAGGGCACTGAGAAGTGCAGTAGAACAGAGGGATCTTGGAATACAGATATAAAATTCCCTGAAAATGGCGTCACAGGTAGATAGGGTAGTAAAGAAAGCTTTTAGTACATTGGCCTTTATAAATCAAAGTATTGAGTATATGAGTTGCAATGTAATGGTGAGGTTGTATAAGTCATTGGTGGGGCCGAATTTGGAGTATTGAGTGCAGTTTTGGTCACCGAATTACAGGAAGGATATTAATAAGATTGAAAGAGTGCAGAGAAGGTTTATAAGGATATTGGCGGGGACTTGAGAAACTGAGTTACAGAGAAAGGTTGAATAAGTTAGGACTTTATTCCCTGGGGCGTAGAAGAATGAGGGGAGACTTGATAGAGGTATATAAAATTATGATGGGTATAAATGCAGTGAATACAAGCAGGCTTTTTCCACTTAGGCTTGGGGAGAAAAAAGTAGGGGAAATGGGTTAAGGGTAAAGGGGAAAAAGTTTAAAGGGAACATTGGTGTGGGGGGGCTTCTTCACAGAGAGAACGGTGGGTGTGTGGAATGAACTGCCAGATGAAGTTGTAAATGCGGGATCACGTTTAACATTTAAGAAAAACTTGGACAGGTACATGGATGAGAGGTGTATGGAGGGATATGGTCCAGGTGCAGGTCAGTGGGACTGGGCAGAAAAATGGTTCGACACAGCTGTGAAGGGCTAAAAGGCCTGTTTCTGTGCTGTGATGTTCGATGGACCTTCCAATCTGTGCCGACCTGCTTTCTCGCCTCGTCCTCTCGGCATGCACCGGGACAATAGCCTTTCACACCCCTTCTCATCCGTGCACCTACAGAGATAGGAACGAGACGAGGAGAGAATAGAAAACCAGTTCGGAGAGAAACATCAACCCGACAGCGCACAGAAAGGAACCGCATCCCGATCGTCAACCCTCAAACCCTGGCCCCGCGCAAAACAGAACAAAAATATCGACCCCAAACCCAACTCCCCTGGCAAATCAAAAGGGAGAAAAGTAGGCGAACAACATGGAAAATAGAAACCATTAGTGTGGGATCGCCACACTCCATAAACGCAGAAACACGGAAACATCTTCCTTCGTCAACGGAAAGTGAGACACCACACCATAATGGAAGAGAACGAGGGAGGCTGGGAGAAACAGAGTAATAGACAGGGAGCGAGGACAGAGATAGGAAGAGAGGCTGAGAGCTTCGGAGGAGATCGAAATAGAGGGAAAAGAGAAAGAGAATCAGCCGATCAGATCCCGGGACAGCAGAGAGGACTCTGCAGATGAACGACACTGATCCGCTCAACTATAAACCATACCCTCCACATGAGGTGATGAGAGAGAAGGACTGGGTGGGTAGAGTGGCCACTGTTTTCTAACCCTACCCTCATACATACATCCCTTACCGTCTACGTCAACTTCCCCTCCCCTACAGCCTATCTCGTCTCCATTACCCACTCCCACCTCAGTACCCCAACGGAACTTCGTCTCCCAGTCTCTTCCCGAATTCGTGACACCCTCTTTGCCCATCCCCTCCTTCTCCTGCACCCCACACCGTCTTCATCACTCCTCCCTCCCCTACACACCTCCGGGGATCCATCACCGCGTCCTTCACCTATAGCACCCTACACCGTCTTCGTCACTCCTCCCTCCACTACACACCTCCGGGGATCCATCACCGCGTCCTTCACCTACAGCACCCCCCGTCTCCTTCAGTTCCTCCCTCGCCCGCACCTCTCACAAATTTGAGACGATCCCTTACTCAGGCATTAACTTGATCAGTCTAGCTGGAACTAGTCACTTCCCACTGACGAAGATTTACCGCAGTGAAACAAGACAGTTTCACTTCGAAGTTCTTCTCCACTGTACGCTTCATTTAATCCGGGCAGGAACAGCAACAGTGCAAATGTCTGATAGATCCTCCGAATTGAGCTGAGTTTTTGAATCGGCTGTACGATCCGGCATGTCTGCGGTGTGGACTGAAGTGTCGAGGGTGCAAGACTGATGCAGGCCAAATCGAAGCAGACCAGAGAGCGGGCAATGAGCCAATGCTTGGCCGTAGCCGGAGAGGACATGGAGGCGTTCCGCGATTCGATCCGGCAGAACCGAGGCGAGCAGAGCCGAAATAGAGAGGACCCGAGAGCCAGGAAAGAACCGAGCGTGTCAAGTGCCGGGGTAGAATTAGAAAGGCCGCTCCAGGCCGCTGATCAAGGTCATATTAAAATGCAACCACGGTGGAAGAGGTGTTACAGTATCGGAAGTTGCCGAATCGTTGTGGGTAGAACTGAGAAACTGCGAGGGTAAAGGGACCTTGATGGGAGTTAAACAAAGAACACAGAACAGTAACAAAGATATGGTCTACACATTACAGAGGGGGAACAGAAAACGCATGTCAAAAGGGCAATGTTTGTGGAGTCATAGTGGATTTCAAAATGTAGGTAATTTGCGAAAAACAGTTTGCTGCTGGATCTGCAGAGAGTCAATTTGTAGAATACGTCCGAGATTCCTTTTCAGAGAAGCCTGTGGTTGACCCACAGGGGGCTCTGTTAATCTGGATCGGGAGAGCGTACTGAACCGGATTTGATTAGGGAGCTTACGGTGGAGGAACTCTTCGGAGACAGTGATCAAAATACTAGGGATGGACAATAAATGCTGGCTTAGCTGGCGACGCTCACATCCCGTAAATGAATTTTAAAAAATAACACCACAGAATACACCCCGCAATTTGAGATGGAGAAGGGAAAGTCAGATCTCTCAGTATTACAGTGGACGAAAGGGAATCACGCAGGCATGAGAGAGCAGCCGGGCAAAGCTGATTAGATGGGGACATTCGCAGGAACCTAAGCTAAGCGGCAATGGCTGGAGTTTCCGGGAGCAATTCCCAAAATCCACATATCCCGAATAAGAAGAAGGATTGATGACGAAACCATGGCTGACAAGGAAGTCAAAGCCACATTAAAACAAATGAGAGGTCATATAACTGAACAAAAATTGGTGGGAACTTAAAGGATTGTAAATTTTTTTTAAAAATCACCAGAACGTAACTAAAGAGGCATAAGGGGATATATGAAACAGGAAGGAAAGCTGGCAGCAATATCAAAGATTTTCCAGATATATGTAATGCCGTAGTTTGAGAAAGGTGACAGTCCGGTGTCTGTCAGCAGAGCTAACTGACGGCGAAGTTTCTATTCATGTGGCAGAGTAGCGAGAATAGATGTGAGATGATTACACTGGAGAGGCTGTAATGGGGCACCAGTCCCCCTCCTGCCACTGCCCAGCCCTGCTCCCACTGACGCCGCCGCCTCTTCTCTCTGACTCCGTCTCTCATCCTACAAACCCCACTGTCTCAGTGATACTCCTCCCACCGATGTTCCTCTGGCTGTGCTTCAGTGGTGAGCGGAGAACTAAGCGGGTTAGACCTGGGCCCAGAACAGTTCACCCTCCATATCACCGGGTTGGAAGAGGGGACACAGCGAAGCGAAGTTCGTTTTACTGATCACACTAAACTAGAAACTAGATTCAGTGGTGGATATAGATAGTCTGCGCAGTGATAGATACAGGTTCGGAGAGAGGGCAAAGGTAATTCGGATCTATTACAACGTTGGGAATGCGAAATTCTCCACTTTGGTGGGGAAAACACGATTGATTATTTAAACAGTGCAGGATTGCAGAGCGATTTTGCGCGGAGGGAATTGTGAGTGCTTCTGCATGAGTCGCAAAAGGTGCAACTGTTTATGAGAAGGCAAATGGAAGTTCGGCCTTCGTGGCTGGAGGGATTGAATTCAGAACATGGGGATTATGCTGCATATTTTCAGGGTAGTGCCGACGCAGCAGCCGGTGTACCGTATGCAATTGTGCCCTCCCCCCTTGAGGAAAGATTGTATACAGGACAGGCCCTTCGGCCCACTATGTGCTGACCACTTCTCAACCCAGTTTTCCATCCTATCAATGTTCTGTTGTAACCTTTGACAGCCCTCCAGACTATCCACAACACGCCCTGTCTTTGTGTCATCCGCTTCCTCAACCAGGTCATGTATAAAATCACTAAGACAAGGGGTCCCACACAGATTCCTGAGGCACCCCACTGCTGACCAACCTCCATGTTCAGTATGAACTGTCTACAACCCTGTGTGTCTTTGTCTTCTGTGGGCAAGACATTTCTGGATTCACAAACAAGGTCCCCTTGGATCCCATGCCACCGTATTTCTCAATAAGCCTTACATGCCGTACTTTATCAAATGCCTTTCTGAAGGACATGTACACGACATCTAGTGTTCTACCGTCATCAATGTCCTCAGTTATATCATCAAAAATAAATCATTCAAGCTCGCAAGGCACCACCTGCCTTGGACAAAGCCATGCTGACATGTCCTAAACATATTATCCTTCTCCAACTGTTCATAAATCCTGCCTCTCAGGATCTTCTCCGTCAGCTTAGAAACCACGGAAATACGACTCTACGGGCCTACAATTTTCTGGGCTAACCCTAATTCCTTTCGTGAATAATGGAACAACAACCTCAACTCTACAATCCTCTGGAACCTCTCTCTTCGCCATTGATGAGAGAGGTTCCAGAGGATTGAAGAGTTGTCATTGATGATGCAAACATCCTTGCCAGAGGCACAAGCAATCTTTTCTCTCGACTCCCTGGGATACATCTCGTCCGGTCCCACAAACTTGTCCAGCTTTATGCTTTTTAAAACTCCAGAACGCCCTCTTTCTTAATGTGAATATGCTCAAGCTTTTCAATCCGCTGTAAGTCATCCCTACAATCGCCAAGATCCTTTACCAGTACCTCAGCTATATTCTCCCGTTCCACACACAGTTTTCTGCACGTTCACATTGGATTGGTCCTGTTCTCTCACGTCTTATCCTTCTGATATTCACATACCTGTGGAATCCCTTGGGGGTTTTCTTTAATCCTGCTCGCCACGGCCTTCTCATGGCCCCTTCCGGCTCTACTAATTTCATTCTTAAGCTCCTTCCTTCGTGACATAATCTTCATGATCACTATGTAGATTTTCGAACCTTTCTGAAGCTTTCTTTTATTCTTGACTAGGTTTCTATATAGCTTGGTTCACCACTGTTCCTGTACCCTACCATCGTTTCCCTTTCTCATTGGAACTTACTTAAGTAGCACTCCACGCTGATATCCCCTGAACATTTGCCAGATTTCTGCCTTACTTTTCCCTGAGAGCATCTGTTCCTAATGTATGCTTCCACGTCCCTGCCTCGTATTTCCCCTTACTCCAATTAAACGCTTTCCCAACTTGTCTGTTCCTATCCCTTTCCAATGCTATGTTAACGGAGATAGAATTGTGATCACTATCTCCAAAATGCTGTCCAACTGAGAGACCTGACACCTGAACAGGTTCTTTTCCCAATACCAGATCAAGTACAGTCTCTCCTCTTGTAGCCTTATCTATATCTTGTTTCCGGAAACCTTCCTGAACGCCCCTAACCAACTGCACACCATCGATCCCACGCTGCTCCAGAGAGATGCCAATCAGTAATTGGAAAGTTAAAATCTCTCAGGAAAACAGCCCTGTTATTATTACACCTTTGCAGAATCTGTCTCCCTACCTGCTCCTCGATGTCCTCGTTACACAGGAGTTATGAACTGGGACCTTCTTCGTGCAAGGGCTTCAGATAGGGCTGAATTTGTTCCGTGTATGCTGGAGAGTTCATTGAATCAATATCTGGGCTGTCCAACTGGACCTGGTATTGGGTAATTAGCCTGGCCAGGGGACTAACCTTTCAGTGGGGAGCAGAAAGGGAACAGTGATCAAATCTCATTAACTCTCACGACAGCTACAGGTAAGGTTTGGTATGGTGCTTCCGGGGGGTTTTAAATTGGAGAAGTACGCATTAGGCAAGAACTGAGAAGAGTTTTTTTGGGAAGACCTTTTCTCGGGCAACTCCACATCAGACATGTGGAGACTGTTGGAAGATCATTAGCATAGAGTACAGGAATGGTGTGTCCCCGTTAGCATGAAAGACGGGGTTGGAAAAGAATATTACCTTGGATGTCCAGAGAGCTGATGAATGCAAACAAGAATAAAAAGGAAAAGTAGATCTCATCAAACGATGCACATGAAGCGTATAAAGAAGCCGGTAAAGAAGACAGGAGTAGAATTAGGGAAGCCAGTGGGGGGGGGGGGGGCGGGGAGCATGTAATGTCCTCGGCAAGTAGGATTCAGGAGAATCCGAAGGCTTTTCATACCGACATCAAGAGCAAAAGGATATCACGGGAGAGAGTGGGACTACTCACTTGACACTTGGTGGATATGAAAGTGTTTATTCATCACCACAAATAAACATTTTCTTGGAAACACTCTCGGCAGAGACTCTCAAACTCAAATTACGTCACGAGTTTTTAATCGTGGTGACAATGGCTACAATAGGTGATTCAATACAGTAACTCAAGCTACACTGTTACAATTCAAGATGTTGTGTCTGACAAACGGTTCCTTTGAAGTACAGATTTACAGTGGAACACTTTGCAATTGATGAGACAGCTTTGAAGGTTCAATCACTTTTGTCAGTGCCAACTAATCCACAGAGATGATCAAAAAGTTTCTGAGAACTGAGATCCCAGAAGCCCAAGATTACTGTTGTGACGGTTGACAGGTGGACAGACGGGGAGTGTAGTGGGACTGATCAAGTGTTGGTAGGTAGGTTCTCTTTAATATGACGTCATGCTGGGCGCAGTCAATGTGGTCCGAAGGGTCTGTTCCCCTTCTTCACATGTGTTCTATGTAGGACAAACAAAAGGCAGAAGTATCTTTTCTCAGAGCAAACATTCCTCTCAGTGGTGGTGAACGTAGACATGTTTACGACCCAGGACAAAGTTTGGTACACTTCACTCGATCAACCCGAGGATGGTTTCTCGTATCGGGAGTGAGAGATAAGGTTACAGTGAGATGAGCTGTGATTACATTTGGTGGAGAATCAGAGTGAAGAGGCCGCTTTACTCTCAGTTGATCTGCTTAGCCGATGGACAAGATTCGCACTGACGCAAGGTGAGGTGGAGAGTTGGGTCTGATGGAGTTTGAAACAATATCCCCTTTGCTGCCGGAATGTCACTCGTAATTTACAACCCTGCGTAACATCACAGTTTTCATTGTTTTCAGTATCAGAATTAATTCACTCAGTTAATCACGATGTTGCAACCCGGATTGCATTTGGATGGCGAAATCAGTTTGGAAATAATTCAACAGATGCTTATTTTTAAATCTATTGAAACCAGTCCCAGTTGAGTCGGTAAATGTTATTAAAACCCCAGGTATGTGCAGCCTTGATATTTCATTCCTGGAGATCGCCTGTGGCACACGGGGACAAATCACTGATCAGAGAAAATGCCTGAATTGTTTGATAGGTATCGACGAGTGAACAAAATACTGAACGTGCTCATTGTCTTCATTGGAGTTCCTGGTGAGTGAGCACTGATATTCGTGTTTGGCACTACTGTCTGTTGACCGGTGTGAGGCTGTTTGAGTTCATTTTAGAAGCTTCCCGCTGATTTTCGTGGCAGTAATATCCGTTAGTGATATTGAGCTTGTCTATTCAATATTCTGATTTTTCATATTTGATGACAAACCGAACTAAACCCCTGTCTCTCCTCTAACCCACGGGATCGACTCGAACTTTGTGCTTGCATTTGATTGAATTTTATTCAGAGTGGTACCAATGCTGGGGACAGGCAGCTCTCCGGAATGAGAGACTAGAAATGTTATACATTGTGGTGTTGACTGTTTATGTTATTGACCAGAGTGATTGACACCCTCTCCAGAGTTGCCCCAGTGTTGGGAGCCGGGTATCCTCCGGGAATGTGTCACTGGGAAGTTTTAATGGCACGCTGTCCATGTTGCCCCAGTCTTGAGGACGGGCAGCACTCCGCGACGGTGTGACTGGGAGAGGTTTGCATTGTGAAGTTCTCAGACTGTGTTACTGATCAGATTGAACCCGCGGTCCTGTGTTTCTCCTCTCCCTGTGGAACCTGTCACAGTCTCATTCAATAATGAATAACCTGTTTGTCAATAATCAGGTCTGATCTCCTGACCCTGAGTCACGGATCTACTGACGTGGGTTGTCGGGATGAGCTGCGCTGTAGAAGTAATCCATTAACGGAGCCACTCAGCATCTGGTTACTACGTTGTCCCGGTTTTCCCTCAGAGTTCCGAATTAAAGTAGTGCCCCGTTTGCCCTGAAGAAAGGCCTCGGTCTCGTACTTTGAGTGTGTGTTCAACGTGGCGACTGCTGCTGAGTTCCCCCAGCATTTTGTGTGTGTTGTCTCCCTTTGAATACCATAAGACCATAAGACATAGGGGCATGATTAGTCCATCTGTCCCATCGTGTCTGCTCCGCCGTTCAATCATGGCTGATCCTTTCTTTTTCTTCTCCTTAACCCCAGTTCCCAGCCTTCTCCCGGTAACAGTTGATGCCATGTCCAATCAAGAACCTATCAATCTCTGTCTTAATCACAGCTGCATGTGGCAACAAATTCCACAAACTTACTACCCTCTGGCTAAACAAATCACTCTTCTATTCTGAGGCTGTGCCCCCTTGTCCTAGATTCTCCCCCCATGGGAAACATCTTTTCTAGCACTTTTAACATTCGGAAGGCTTCAATGAGATCCCCCTCTGATCCCCGGAGACTGTCTCGGCCCCGTCAGATGCTGAGATACCAGAGGTCTGGGCAGTCATGGTTAAATCAGTGACGGGAACTCGGATGAGCACAGATCGTTGTTGTTCATGACGCTCCTGTTTAACCCCGACGATTGCCGTCACATCGCCTTATCTCCACCCTGAAGGTAGGTCAGTGACAGTGTGACCCATGTTTGGTGTTGGATGAGCAGCCGTTCACCGCATCCAGCGCTCCTGACCTCTGGCTGAAACTCGAACCTGTGTACATTCCCGGAGAATGAGTTTAATAATGCCCGGTGTATGTTCTCTTCTCTCTCCCTGCAGTGAATTTAGCGGCGATTGTGATCCTGTCCCGGGGAAAGTGCGGCCTCTCTACCTGCACCACTCGCTACCTGGTGGCCATGGCAGCGGGGGATCTGCTGACCGTAGTCATAGAGGTCCTTTTGAGACAAATCTTAAATTATTACTTTCCGTGGAATTTACTCCGCTTTACCCCTGTGTGCAAAGGTATGGAGTTACTGAGGCACACAGCCACATACTGTTCTGTCTGGTTCACCGTCACCTTCACTTTCGATCGGTTTGTCGCCATCTGCTGTCAGAAGCTGAAAACAAAATATTGCACCGGGAAAACTGCTGCTGTGGTTCTGACAACGGCTGGCGTGCTCTCCTTTCTGAGAAGCGTTCCCCGCTACTTCCTCTGGGAACACAGAGAGATAGTCAACAATGTTCCGTGGTTCTGTGAACTCACGGCCAATACGTACACTGACCTCGGGTGGGTAGTGTATGATTGGCTCGATATAGTTTTAAATCCGTTAATCCCTTTCGCTGTGATTCTGCTGCTCAACGCTCTGACGGTCAGGCACATTGTTGTGGCCAGTCGTGTCCGTAAGGGGCTGAGGGGTCAGAGCAAGGGGGAGAACAGCAGGGACCCGGAGATGGAGAGCAGGAGGAGGTCTGTGGTTTTACTCTTCACCCTCTCCGGCAGCTTCATCCTCCTGTGGATGACGAACGTTGTAAATTTCATGTATTATGAGATCAAAGGATTACGATTCAACTTCAATGATTCTGAATGGATTTTTCACATGGTCGGAGCCTTGCTGAAGAATTTCAGCTGCTGCACGAACACATTTATTTACACGGTGACTCAGTCGAAATTCAGGGAGCAGGTGATCAGCGCGGTGAAATATCCGTTCACCTCGGTGCTTCAGTCGATCAATAAAGCCGTGCACTGAGCAGAGCCGAGAGGCGGCAGCAATGTCACCTGTCCAGGCCCCAGATCCTCATATGAAGCGCCCGAACTCCCTTGTGCTATTTCCGGGAGGAGTGTGTGTGTGTGTGTGTGTGTGTGTGTGTGTGTGTGTGTGTGTGTGTGTGTGTGTGTGTGTGTGTGTGTGTGTGTGTGTGTGTGTGTGTGTGTGTGTGTGTGTGTGTGTGTGTGTGTGTGTGTGTGTGTGTGTGTGTGTGTGAATGAGAGAGAGCGGAATGTGGTAATGGTGAAAGAGTGTCGGAAAGATTAACGACGGTGTTACCAGGTGGAGGGAGGCTGTGGTATCGGAAGATTGGCCGGGCTGTGGCTTTCACGCTCTACTGGAGTGACCTGCTTTGTTTCACAGCGGGGCTGCATATGGAAAAGGGGATGAGGGCACAGTTAATATATGCTTGTACGATTTTTTTCAATAAAACGAGTCCGAGTCGTTTCAAGTGTTTAACAGAAGCCGCAGCGCTTTGTTTCCATTATGGAGAAGGCAAATACAGTCGCTTTACACTCTTTTCAATTGATCAGGCCCCACCTCGGAAAGCGAACACAATTCAATGACGGAGTTTGTGAATGATGTCGAGCATTTCGGCTCACGAACAGCTTTTGTCATTTGCCCCAATTTACATTGCCCCACAAATGTTTCGTGACATTGGGACTTGTTGCAACGCTGGGGACAATCATTGTTACACCAAGCTCATATTTGGGATCAGAGCACAGTCAATATCCAGTCTCCTTCTGACTCAAGTCCTTCCGTCCCGGTAACAGAAGACCTGAATCCTTACCGCGCCTGTCTAGGTTAATTACGTCCTTTCTGAGTCGGACGACCAGAGATTCACACGGTTCTCCAGCTGTGGTCTCACCAAACCAGAAAGGGACAGAACGGGAACAGGCCTTTCGGATCACTGCGTGTTCTGAACCAATTGACTGGTAATTTCATGCCGAGCTCAACCAATCCCGTCTGCCCACACAACGTCCACATCCCTGCATTTTCCTTATATTCCTGTGGATGTGAATATCCTCCATCGCCCCTGCCTTCACCATCGTATGTGTGTGTGAATAAGAGAGAGGGAAATGTAGTTATAGTGAAAGAGTATGGAAAATATTAACGAGGATGTTGGCAGGAGGAGGGGATCTGTCCTTGGCCAGGCTGGGGTTTGATGGCCCATCTCGAGTGACCTGCCGTGATCCGTATTTTCATCGTTTTGCAATCAGCAGAATGTGCACCGTGCGACTGCAGTGGCCAGAGCCCGAATTCTGGGATGAGTGCACAATGTATGCTCGTAGGATTTTGTGAATAAAACGAATCCGAGTTGTTTGATGTGTTTAACCAGAGCCGCAGCCTTTCGATTCCGTTACCACGAAACCAAATGCAGTCACCCTATACTCCCTGCGCTTTATCAGGGCCCACTTCGGAAAGCGATCACAATTTAATGACGGAGTTTGTGAATAATGTCGAACACTTCCTCTTACAAACAGCTTGTGTCATTTGCCCCACATTACATTTCACTGCAAATGTTTCATGACACTGGGGTTCTAGCGGGAGAGGCTAAAATCGTTTTCATAACGCTGAGATTTGGGATCGGCGCACAGTCACTATCCAGTCTCCTCCTGACTCCAGCCTCCGCTCCCGGTAACAAAAGTCCTGAATCCTTACTGGGTCTGTCTAGGTTAATTACGTCCTTTCTGAGGCGTGCGACCAGAGATTCACACGGTGCTCCAGCTGTGGACTGACAAAACCAGAAAGTGTTTCTGCTCAGTGCGTTGTTCTGAACCAAATGAACTGGTAATTTAATGCTTAGCTGAACCAATCCCTTCTGCCCACAGACGCTCCTCATCCCCCCACACTCCCCATATTCATGTGGATTCAAATACCCTCCATCGCCTCTGCCTCCACCATGGCTACTGCTATTCTTGCCAGACACCAACCACTACGAGTATGAAAAGAAAGATTTGCAACGCACATCTCATGAAAGTATTATGGGTCAGGTTTGAAGTTACTGTGTTATATGGGTTGATTTTTTTCCAGCAGCAGTCTCGAGAAAATATACAAAACGACACTAAATTCAAAACAAACAAATAAATAGAAAATTAGGAGAGCCAGATGTGTCCATAAGAAGGCCTTCGCGGGCATTATTATGGAAAACCACAAGGCATTCTACAAGTACGTGAAGAACAAGAACATAAGACGTGAAAGAATAGGCCCTATCAAGTGCGACAGTGGGAAAGTGTGTATAGAACCAAAGGAAATAGCAAATTTTGAAAATTTTACTTCAGTATTCACTATGGAAATCTTGATGATTGCGGTGATGTCTTGTAGCAAACTGCAAAGCTTGAGCATGCAGAGATTAAGAAAGAGAATGTGCTGGAGCTTTCAGAAAGCATCAAGTTGGATAGGTCGACGGGACCGGATGGGATATACCCCAGGCTACAGTGGGAGGTGAGGGAGCAGATCGCTGAGCCTCTAGCGATGATCTATGCATCAACAAAAGGGACGGGAGAGGTTCCGAAGGATTGGAAGGGTGCGGATGTTGTTCCCGTATTCAAGAAAGGGAGTAGAGATAGCCCAGGAAATTATTGACCAGTGAGTTTTACCTCAGAGGTTGGTAAGTTGATGAAGAAGATCCTGAGAGGCAGGATTTATGGGCATTTGATGAGGTATAATATGATTAGGAACAGTCAGCACGACTTTGTCAAGGAGAACACACGACTTACGAGACTGATTTTTTTTTCAGGATGTGACTAAGCACATTGATGAAGGAAGAGCAGTAGATGTAGTGTATATGGATTTCAGGAAGGCGTTTCATAAGGCACACAATACAAGGCTTACTAGGAAAGTAAGGAGGCATGAGTTCCAAAGGGACATCGCTGTTTGGATCCAGAACAGGATTGCCCACGGAAGGCAAAGAGTGGTTGTAGAGGGGTCATATTCTGCGTGGAGGCCGGTGACCAGTGGTGTGCCTCAGGGATCTGTTCTGTGACCCTACTCTTCGTGATTTTCATAAAGGACCTGGATAAGGAAGTGGAGAGATAGGATAGTAAGTTTGCTGATGCCACAAAGGTTGGAGGTGTTGTGGGTAGTGTGGAGGGCTGTCAGAAGTTGCAGAGGGTCATTGATAGGATGCAAAACTGAGCTGAGAAGTGGCAGATGGAGTTCAACCCAGATAAGTGTGAGATAGTTCATTTTGCTAGGTCAGGTATGATGGCAGAACATAGTATTAATGGTAGGACTCTTGGCAATGTGGTGGATCAGATGGATATTGGGTCCGAGTCCAGAGGACGCTCAAAGCAGCTGCGCAGGTTGATCTGTGGTTAAGAAGGCGTACAGTGTATTGGCCTTCATCAATCGTTGAATTAAATTTAGGAGCCTACAGGTAATGTTGCAGCTATATAGGAGCCTGGTCACACTCCACTTGGAGTACTGTGCTCAGTTCTGGTCGCTTCACCACTGGAAGGATGTGGAAGCCATACAAAGGATGCAGAGGAGATTTACAAGGCTGTTGCCTGGATTGGGGAGCATGCCTTATGAGAATAGGTTGAGTGAACTCGGCCTTTTCTCCTTGGACCAACGGAGCATTAGATGTGACCTAATAGAGGTATTTGAGATTATGAGAGGCATTGATAGTGTGGATAGTCAGAAGCTTTTTCCTAGGGCTGATATGGTTGCCACAAGAGGGCACAGGTTTAAGGTGCTGGGCAGTAGGTACAAAAGAGATGTCAGGGGTAAGTTTTTCACTCCGAGAGTGATGAGTGCGTGGAATGGGCTGCGGGCAACGTTGTGGAAGCAGATACGATAGGGTCTTTGATGAGACTTTTGGATAGATACATGGAGCTTAGAAAATTGGAGAGCTATAGGTAAGCCTAGAAATTCTAAGGTAGGGACATTTTCGGCACAACTTTGTGGGCAGAAGGGCCTGTATTGTGCTGTAGGTTTTCTGTGTGTCTATCTTTCTATGTTTCTAAGTTTCTAATAAATCATGCGAAAACAACTCCCTGCGTTTGACTCATCTCCGCTGGGACAGGAATTGGCTTGAATGTACCTCCGTTGCTTTGAACATGTGCTGGAGTGTCCTTTCCCCGCTGTCAGAGTGTATGTCCAAACCTTCACTACCGTGCAGGCATACAAACTTCTTCTGAATTTTTCTAGGTACAAGGGCACCAAAGAGGACGTGTCAAGTATCTTAAAGAGCATCAAGCGGGTTATGTTTCCAGCGCCTTGACGGGTTTGTCTGCACATTATTGAGAGGGAGGACATGGATATACTGCGGATTTGACCAATAAATTTGGGTTCTCATTTTCCACAGGTAAGATCAAAAAGAGCCAATAAGAAATATTATTGTTAATTTAGAAGCGGAATAGATACTCCTGAAAAACATAGACCCACCTCATGTCAAGGGTAGGTATGTTACTGGAGAGGAATGTTTGGGAGAGGATGCAGAGGTACACGCAAATAAACAGACCCTCTCCCCCCTGCAGTCAGTGCCGACCTGCATTCTGGCCGAGTACCATAGACCGGTACCGGCACAACAGACTGACACACTCTTACCCGTCATGCACCTGTCCAGATGGTCAGACGAATGAAGGAGATGGAAGCCGTCCTGAGAGACCCACCCTCCGCCCCACTTGACAAATAGGAACGGCATCCCGATCAACGAGCCCCAACCGCCTCGCCACGCATACAACCGAACAAAAACATCGAGCCCAAACCCCGCTTCCCCCGCGAAAAACGAGCAGTAACGTCGATCTCAAGGCAGCCATCTGCTCGCAAAACGAGAGGGAAAGCAATAGGTGAAAAACACAAAATATAAATTTATAAACGTGTGAAAGTCGACAGTACATGAAGGCAATGGTGCAATGCATAACGCAGAAACACGGTAGCACCTTCCTTCGTCATTGAAAGGAGAAGCCTGCCCGCCTGCCGCAGAGAGACTCACAACGACAGGCGTGACGGACTCGTGTAACTGGACACCATTAAATGGAAGGCACAGGCACTCACTGGCCACAGTTCAGATAACAATTAGCAAACACAAGTGCTAGAGCAACCGAGTAGCCCAGCGCTCTCCGACACGTGGCCACTGGCCCAGGAAAGGGAGGTGTACCAGTTTCCACGGCCAGATCTACCGGGATCTTATTGCATGGCCGAGCAGGCTCGACCGGCCACGTGACCGACTGCTGCTCCTGTTTTGTTTACGTTAATATGTAAGAAAGAGAGAGGTCGGGAGAAAGAGAAGAATAGGGAGTGAGGATAGAGACAGAAAGGCAGGGAGAGAGCTTTGGAAGAGACGGAAACAGAAAAGAAGAAAAGAAAATAGCTCCCTGGACATCAGAGAGGACTGTGCAAACCTTCCACGCATGAAATACTGGCCATCCCAGTCCGATAACCACCAGCACCCAAGGGCAAACAAAAAGAGCGTCAATAGTTTCAGTGCAATTTTATTAGAGTGATTTTTTTTCTGTCGACTAGCTATTGCTTATTGGGATTCAAGCAGCTGTAATAGTGGGGGAGGGGGACGTATTGAACGAACACTTGCGACACTGTTGACCTTCCAGTTGGTGTGAGGATGGAGAGGGCAGGGTGTGGGCAGACTGGCCAGTGCATTCTCATCGTTGCCCCAACCCTCCAATGGGGAGTTGTTTGGGGTGTGGGCATTTGCCTGCTTGACTGAAAATCATCATGATCTCTATTATTACGCAGGTTTTCGAACCTTTCGGAAGCTTTTCTTTTCTTCTTGACTAGATTTTTAACTGCCTTACTACACCACGGTTCCTGTACCCTGTCTCATTGGTACGTACTTATGTAGATATCCACGCTAATATCCCCTGAACATTTTTCACATTTCTGCCTTCCGTTTCCCTGAGAACATCTGTTCCTAATTTATGCTTCCAGGTTCCTTCCTGATATCCGCATATTTCCCCTCACTCCAATTAAACGCTTTGCCAACTTATCAGTTCCTATTTCTCTCCAGTGCTATGGTAAAGGAGATAGAATTGTGATAACTATCTCCAAAATACTCTCCCTCTGAGAGACCTGACACCTGAACAGGTTGGTTTCCCAATACCAGACCAAGTACAGCCTCACCTCTTGTAGGCATATCAATATTTTGTTTCAGGAAACCTTCCTGAACTCACATGATAACCTACACACCACCTATCCCCCTTGCTCCAGAGAGATGCCAATCAATAATTGGGAAATTAAAAACTCGCACCAAAACATGCCTATTATTATTACAGCTTTCCAGATTCTATCTCCCTCTCTGCCCGTCGATGTCCCATTTACTACTGGGAGATATGAACTGGGACCTTCCGCGTGCAAGTGCTTCAGATTGAACTGAATTTGTTCAGTATATGCAGCATAGTTTATTGAATGAATATGTGGGCGGTCCAACTGGACCTGGTGTTGGGTAACGAGCCTGGCCATGTGACTGACCGTTCAGTAGGGGAGCAGTTAGGGATTAGTGATCACATCTCACTGACTCTCACGACTGCTACAGGTAAGGTTTGGAATGATGCTTCCGGAAGGGTTTCATATTGGGATAGAACGCATTAAGCATTAACTAAGATGAGTTCTTTTGGGAAGGTCTTTTCTCAGGCAACTCCACATCAGACACACGGAGAATATTGTAAGAGCAATAACATAGACTACAGGAATGGTGTGTCCCCGTTAAGATGAAGGACGGGGATGGAAAGATAGGACAACCTTGGATGCCCAGAGAGGTGATGAATGCAGAGAAGAAGTAAAAGGAAGAGAAGGTAAAGCTTCAGGATCAAACGATGCACATGAAGAGTATAAAGAAGCCTGTAAAGAAGAAGGAGTGGTATTAGGAAAACAAGGGGGGAACATGAAATGTCCTTGGCAAGTAGGATTCAGGAGAATCCCAAGGCTTTTCATTCGTACATCAAGAGCAAGTGGATAACTCTGGAGAGGGTGGGATTACTCAGCGATAAAGGGGGAACATTTGCTTGCCTGCGGAGAATGTGCGTGAGGCACTTCATGAGAACTTTGCTTCAGTACTTACCAAGGAAAAGGACATGGAGTCCCAGGAGATCAGTGCTCAGTGTATAAACACGTTACAGTGTTTGGAGATCAGGCTGGAGAAAATGTTTGGCCTCCTATGAGTGTTAATGTGTAGGACTCCAGGACCTGATGGGATGTTCCCCAGGTTATTGAAGGAGGCAAGGGACAGGATTGAGCTGAGACATTTGGGACATTGCTTTAGGACGGAGATGAGGAGGACGTGCTTTTCTCATAAGGTAGTGAATCTGAGAGAAACAGTACAGGGAACTTCGGTAAATATACCTTCAGTGGCCACTTTACTGGGTACAGCAGTGGTAGCTGGTGTTGTTCTCTGCTAGTGTCGCCCATCTACCCCAAGTTTCGACGTGTGAAATAGGTGGGCGAAGTTACGATCACACTAAACGGCAACTCCTTCACTTGCATCTTCGATAACAGCTTTATTTCTGTCGTCGATATCTCATTTTATACCTTTCCGGGGTGTGGGGTTCTTTTGAAGACATCCGTTCTTTGCGGGTACGGGAGCGACTCTCAGGGTTTCACCACCGGCCGCTTTTGATATCCCGACGAGCGCTTTCAGGGTTCCGGGATTTCCTGGCTCTGGGGACGTGCTCATTCTGAGCCCTCGCCCCTGACTGAAAAGTCACGGGATAACACGGGACATCGGGAGCAGCTGGTTGGCTGCCGTGGGTTGTGAGGACGGAGAGCTGCGACCTTTTGTTGCCTGCACTCCGAGCACAGAGCTCGGAGAAAGTGACGGAATAGACTTTTAACATCCTGAATCTGCAAGTTGTTTGTTATCTCTACCCTCTCGCTGTGAAACAGGGACACCTCTTTTTCCCTTATTAGGGAGAGAGTGCCTGTGGTATATCGAATACCGGGTGAACGAGTAGTCTTCGGGATACTGCAAATCTGACCCTTTATTGATGCTTTGCTGCAGGCTGGAGCGCTCGGTGGGAGGGGCTATTGCTTTCATTTGCTGGTGGGGTGGGGGGCAATTCGTTGCTTTGCTGCCGCTTGTGCGTGGGAGAGGGGAGCTGGGGGATGGGCGAGGGCTTTGCTGTTGTTACGTGTTTTCTGTCACTCATTCTCTGTGCACTTGTCTGTTTTCGTGGATATTCCCGAAGAAAGAGAATTTCAGGATGTATATTATATCCATTTCTCCGACATTAAATGCACCTTTTGAACCTGCTTACCGACTGTGAGTTCAGAGATGCTCTTCTGCGCACCGCTGTTACACATTTGTTAGTTTGAGTTACTGTCATGAGTCACAATCCCAGGAGATTATTCGTTTCTGAGATTCTCAAACCACCCCTTCTGGCAGCACCAATCATTCCACGGTGCAAACTTTGTGAAATTCCATTTATTCACTTTTCTGAAGTTTGGGCTCAACAAGAACGAAACCTCCTGACCTTGTATGCTTTGAGGTGCTGCCACATGATTGGCTGATTCGATATTTGCATTAGCGAACAAGTGTATAGGCGCAGGTTGCGTGTATTTTAGACACGAGCAGATTTCTGGGTGATGGGTGAAGGCAGGTCATGTCACGGTGGTCGCTGGCAGGATTTGAGCCAGGTACTGAGGAACGGCAGAGTCGGTCACGGTGAGCGGGGCAACGACTGAACACAGCAGAGGTGTAAAAGGCAGATTCCCGCGTAGAGACAGAAACAAGTGGTTAGTCATGGGGTACGAAGCGACCGTCGGAGACATGGCTGATCGGCAACGCGAAGCAATTCACTGTCCGAAGCACAAGGACTCACTGCCAATAAAGCGAGAGTCCCCTCTAAATAATCGTGGAGTCTGTGTCTTTCCGCATTCCTTGCACTTCTCTCTCTCTCTCTCTCTCTCTCTCTCTCTCTCTCTCTCTCTCTCTCTCTCTCTCTCTCTCTCTCTCTCTCTCTCTCTCTCTCTCGCTCTCTCTCTCTCTCGCTCTCTCTCTCTCTCTCTCTCGCTCTCTCTCTCTCTCTCCTCTCTCTCTCTCTCTCTCTCTCTCTCTCTCTCTCTCTCTCTCTCTCTCTCTCTCTCTCTCTCTCTCTCTCTCCCACCTGCTTTTGCAGATCAGAGCAACCTCCCCCCACGCAACTCCCCTCCCGACACGTCCATCAATACCAGTCCCAGGTCATCATCTCACCCTCTAACTCTCCCCTCCCTCTTCCCACCATTGCCTCATGCCTCATTTGTCTATTTCTCCTTTTCGCCTCGCTCACACTACCACTCTCTCCTCTCCTTCATCTCACCCTTTTCTGCTTCTCTACGAGCTCTCCACACCTCTCAGCAGCCCCAACCTTCCTTACTGATGTTCTTACCTCTCTCTCTCCCTCCACCACTACATACCACCCTTATCTCGCCCTTAACCCAGTTTGCCTCACTCCCTCCTTCTCTATCCCCCCATCTACCCCATCTGTTCTCCCTCTTCTCCCCGTACTTTCTCTCCTTTCCCCGCTCTCTCCCTCGCATCTTCCTCCCTCCTCTCTTTATCCAATACCGCACTCTATCGCTGGCACTTCCTTCCTATTTTACCCCTTCCTCATTCTCCATTATCTAATCGCTCGCTCCCCCTCCCCCTCCCCTATCCTTTACCCACCCTCTCTCCCATTTTGTTCCCCTCAATCGAGCCCTCTGGTTCCGCTCTCCTTCTTTCCCTCTAAAACCCTTCCTCTCTCTGACTCCAGCATCTCTCCCTTTCGCTTTCTCTCCCTCCACCCTCTCTTCTTAGATCGATCTTTCTCTGCCCCTTCATTCCCCCACCCTGTCTCTCCCTCTCTCCACTCTCTCTCACTCTCTCTCCGCTGTCTCTCCCCTCTCTCTATGCCCCTCTCTCTCCCACTTCTCTCTCCCCTTCTCTATCACTCCTCTGTTCTATCTCTCCCATCTCTCTCCTCTCTCTCTCTGTCGCTCTCATTCCTCCTATCTGTCTCACTCTTTTCTCCCTTCACCCCCACCCTCTCGCTTCTTGCACCCTCTTTCTCCCCGACACCATTCTGCCCATCGCTCCGTAGTTTTCTCTTTGTCTCTCCACCTGTGGCGAAAGAGTGTTGCCGATGGATTATTTTGGGAATTGGCTCTGGGCTGTCAGTACAGACAGTGTTATATATTTTGTCGATCGACTCGGAGTGGTGAAGATAGTGCAGAGCAATGGGACCAGTTTGAGGATCGATACAGTGGCTGTGGAGAGCGAGGGGACAGTGGGATGAGTTTATGGACGTATATAGTGCTATCGACAGACGGAGCGGGGCGGTGGGAGTAGATTAGGAACTGTGAGGGAGTCACTGAAGACACTTGACAGGTTGGTGGATATGAAAATGTTTATTTATCACAACAAATATACAATTTCTTGAACTCCTTCTCGGCAGAGACTCCCAAACTGACGTTAAGAGGTTTTAATCATGGTGACAATGGTAACAATAGATGATTTAATACAGTAACTCAAGCTTCAATGTTACAAGATGATATGTCTGACAAACGGTTCCTTTGAAGTTCAGATTTACAGTGGAAGCTCTTTACAATTGATGAGGCAGATTTGAAGGTTCAGTCGCTTTTGGGGGTTCCAACAAATCCACACAGATGGTTAAAAAGCTTCTGGAGAACTGAGATCCCAGAAGCTCAAGATTACTGTTGTGAGGGTTGACACGTGGACAGTCAGGGAGTGTAGGGGGACTGATCAAGTGTTGGTAGGTGGGTTCTGTTTCATACGACGTCATGGTTGCACAATTACTGTGGGCCGAAAGGTCTGTTCCCGTTCTTTACCTTGCTCTTTTCTATGCAGGACAACAGAAGGCAGAAGTTTCTTTTCTCAGAGTAAACATTCCTCTCAGTGTTGATGAACGTAAACATGTTTACGACCCAGGACAAGGTTTGATACACTTCACCCGAACAAGCTGAGGATTTTTCTCTCGTATCGGGAGTGGGAAATAAGGTTACAGTGAGATGAGCTGTGATTATAATTCGTGGAAAATCAGAGTGGAGAGGCCGCTTTACTCTCAGTCAATCTGCTCAGCCGATGGACGAGTCGCACTGACACAAGGTGAGGTGGAGAGTTGGGTCTGATGGTGTTTGAAACAATATCCCCTTTGCTGCAGGAATGTCACTCGGGAATTTACAACCCTTAGTAACATCACAATTTCCATTGTTTCAGTTTCACAATTAATTCACTGAGGTAATCACAGTGTTGCAATCAGGGACTGGAATTGGCTGACGTAATCGACGTAATCAGATTGTAAATAAAATATAAAAATAATTATTTTAAATCTGTTGAAACCTGTCCCCGCGGAGTAGCGAAATAGCATTAAAAACCCCAGGTTTCTACAGCCTCGACATTTCGTTCCGGGAGATCTGTAGCACACGGGGCCAGATCACTCGCCGGAAGAAATGCCTGCATTATTGGATAAGTTCCAGCCAGTGTATAGAATATTGTATGTGTTCATTGTCGCCATTGGAGTTCCTGGTGAGTGAGCAGAGCTATTCCTGTTTGGCACTTCTGTCTGTAAACCGGTGTGAGCCTGTTTGGGGTCATTTTACAAGCTTTCCCCCTTGATGCTCGTGGCAGTAATATCCGTCAGTGATATCGATCCTCACTATTCAGTATTCTGTTTTATCATATTTAGTGAAATACTGAACTGAACCCCTGTCTCTCCTCCAATTTTCGGGACCGACTCGAACATTGTACTTGCATTTGATGGAATTTTGTTCAGAGTAGTACCAATGCTGGGGACAGGCAGCTCTCCGGGAATGTGAGACTAGGAATGTTATACATTGTGGTGTTGACTGTTTATGAGTTATTGACCGGAGTGAATACTTGGTCCTTTAATGAAACCCTGTACATGTTGTGCCACTGTTGGGAGCAGGGAATCCTCCCGAAAGGTGTGACTGGGAAGTTTTAATGGCATCTTGTCCATGTTGACGCAGTGTTGGGGACAGACAGCTCTCCAGGACGGAGAGACTAGGAGACTTTCAGTGGCCCCGCCTCCAGAGTTGTCCCAGTCTTGGGAACGGGCAGCACTCCGGGACGGTGTGACGGGAGGGGTTTTCCAGAGTCTGAAATCTGTCATTGTGTTTCTGATCAGATTGAACCCTTGCTCCTGTGTTTCACTTCTCCCTGTGGAACCTGTCACAGTCGCATTCTATTGTTTGTTTCTCAATAATTTAGCCCGATCTCCTGAAACTAGTCTTCGGATCTACTGACGTGGGTTTTCGAAATGAGCTGCGCTGCAGAAGTAATCCATTAACGGAGCAACTCGGCATCTGGTTACTAGGTTGTCCCGGCTTTCCCTCAGAGGCCCGACCTCGCTCGGTGCATCCTTCGGCCCTGAAGAAAGGTCTCGGAAGGATATCACGAGTGACTGTTCAATATCGCGAAAACTGCTCAGTTCCACCAGCAATTAGTGTGCGTTTTCGCCCTTTCGATACTGTTTCGGCCCCGTCAAGTGCTGAGTTTCCAGAGTCCCGGCCAGTCCCTGGAAATCAGTGAAACCAGACCCACCAGCGACCAGAATCGCGTTAAGTAATGATCGTTGTTTTTCAAGCCGCTTGCGTTTAACCCGACGATTACCGACACATCGCCTTATCTCCACACTGAAGGTAGGTCGGAGACAGTGTGACCCATGTTTGGTGTTGGATGAGTAGCCGTTCACCGCATCTAGTCTCCTGACCTCTGGCTGAAACCCGAACCTGTGTCCATTCCTGGAGAATGAGTTTAATAATGCCCGGTGTCTGTTCTGTTCTCTCTCCCTGCAGTGAATTTAGCGGCGATTGTGATCCTGTCGCGGGGAAAGTGCGGCCTCTCTGCCTGCACCACTCGCTACCTGGTGGCCATGGCAGCGGGGGATCTGCTGACCGTAGTCATAGAGGTCCTTTTGCGTCAAGTCTTAAATCTTTACTTGCCGTGGAATTTTCTGAGGATTACCCCTGTGTGCAGGGTTATGGAGGTACTGCGGCAAACAGCCACATACTGCTCTGTCTGGTTCACCGTCACCTTCACTTTCGATCGGTTTGTCGCCATCTGCTGTCAGAAGTTGAAAACAAAATATTGCACCGGGAAAACTGCGGCTGTGGTTCTCACAACAATCGGCGTTCTGTGCTTTCTGAGAAGCGTTCCCCGCTACTTCCTCTGGGAACCCAGACAGAGAGTCAACAATGTACCGTGGTTCTGTAAACTCACGGCCAACACTTTCACTGACCTCGGATGGGTAGTATACGACTGGATCGACATAGTTTTAAATCCGTTCATCCCTTTCGTTGTGATTCTGCTGCTCAACGCTCTGACGGTCAGGCACATTGTTGTGGCCAGTCGGGTCCGTAAGGGGCTGAGGGGTCAGAGCAAGGGGGAGAACAACAGGGACCCGGAGATGGAGAGCCGGAGGAGGTCTGTGGTTTTACTCTTCACCATCTCCGGCAGCTTCATCCTCCTCTGGATGACGTGGTTGTTAAATTTCATGTATTATGAGATCACAGGAATACGATTCGTATATTTCAATGATTCTGAATGGATCTTTCATCGCGTCGGAGCCTTGCTGAAAAATTTCAGCTGCTGCACGAACACATTTATTTACGCGGTCACTCAGTCGAAATTCAGGGAGCAGGTGATCAGCGCGGGTGAAATATACGGTCACCTCGGTGATTCAGTTCATTACTCAAGCCGCGCACTGAGCGGAGTCTGGAGGCGGCAGCAGTGATTGTGTGTGTGTGTGTGTGTGTGTGTGTGTGTGAGAGAGAGAGAGAGAGAGAGAGAGAGAGAGAGAGAGAGAGAGAGAGAGAGAGAGAGAGAGAGAGAGAGAGAGAGAGAGAGAGAGAGAGAGAGAGAGAGAGAGAGAGAGAGAGAGAGAGAGAGAGAGAGAATGAGAGACCGAAATGTGGTCAAAGTGGAAAGTGTAAGGAAGCGATTTGCGAGTCTGATGCGAGGAAGTTGGGTGGGGGAGCTGTGCTATAGAATTTGGCCTTCCCGGGTCCTTATTCTCCTTCATGAGTGACCTTCCTTGATGTAAGTTCTACCCACAGTCAATGCGGGGCTGGAGATGGGGAAAGTGGAGAATTAACATGTATTTTCGTAGTTATGCAGTCGGGACATAGTGCACCGTGTGGTTGTAGTGGTGGGTCTGAATTCTGGGATGAGTGCGCAGTCAACGCAGGCTCGTAGGATTTTGCGATTAGAACGTGTCCGTGACTTTTCAGTTTAAAACAGAAGCCGGAGAACTTTACTTTCTCCATCGCCTCTGTCTGCACCGTCGGCCCTGAAATTCATTCCAGACAATCACCACTATGAGTACGAAAAAAAGGCTTGCATCGCGCATCTTCTGAAAACATTATTGGACAGGTTTAATATTACAGTGTTATACAGGTTGTTTTTTTTTCTCAGAACAGTCTCGGGAAAAGATACAAAATGACACTAAATCAAAAATAAATAAACGAATAGTGCGATGACAAGTGCCTGCGTTTGACCCATCTCCCCGGGACAGGAATTGGCTCGAATAGACCCCCGTCGATTTGCAGAAGCTCTGTAGGGGCTTTTACCCCGCTGTCGATGTGTGTGACCAACCCTTCACTATCCTGCAAGCATACAAAACCATGAGGAGACATAAAACGTCTTTTAAGTTCCTATACGCATGTGGCAAATAAGGAAGCCGTGTTGGCTATCTTGAAGAACATTAAGCGGGATTTGTTTCCAGCACGTAGCGGGATTTACTGCACGTTGTTCAGGGGGAGGAGATGGGTATACTGCGGATTTGACCAATGCATTTGGGCTCTCCCTACCCACAAGCAAGATTCCAGAAAGCCAATACTGAATGTAATTGTTAATTTAGAAGAGGGTTGGGTCCTCTTGAAAAACATAGACCAACATAGTCAGGAGTAGGTAAGTTACTCGGCAAGATTCTTAGGGAGAGGCTGTAGGGTTATCGAACAGCACGCACACAGCCTGGCCCCGGGAAACTATAGGCCGGTACGTTTGACGTCGGTAGTAGGCAAATTATTGGAAGGAGTACTAAGAGATTAGATCTACAAGTATTTAGATAGACAGGAACTTATTAGGGAGATTCAACGGGGATTTGTGCCCGGTAGGTCATGTTTAAAACATTTATTCGATTTTTTCGAGAAGGTTACAAGGAAAGTGGATGAAAGGAAGGCACTGGATGTTGTCTACATGGACTTCAGTAAGGCCTTTGACAAGGTCCCGCATGGGAGGTCAGTTAGGAAGATTCAGTCACTAGGTATACATGGTGAGGTAGTAAATTGGATTGGACATTGGCTCAATGGGTGAAGTCAGAAAGTGGTAGTGGAGTATTGCTTCTCTGAGTGGAGGCCACAGTGATCAGTGCTGGGTCCATTGTTATTTGTCATCTTTATCAATGATCTGGATGATAATGTGGTAAATTAGATCAGCAAATCTGCTGATGGCACAAAGATTGGAGGTGTCGTGGGCAGTGAGGAAGGTTTTCAAAGCTTGCAGAGGGATCTGGACTAGCTGGAAAAATGGGCGGACAAATGGCAGATGGAGTTTTATGCAGTTTTGTGAGGTATTGCACCTCGAAAGGAAAAACCAAGGTAAAACATACAAGATAAATGGCAGGACACTGAGGAGTGCAGTAGAACAGAGGGATTTAGGAATACAGATACATAATTCCCTAAAAGTGGCGTCACAGATGGATAGGGTAGTAAAGAGAGCTTTTGTTACATTGACCTTTGTAAATCAAAGTATTGAGTATGAGAGTTGGAATATCATGGTGCGGTTGTACAAGGCATTGGTGAGGCCGAATTTGGAGTATTCTGTGCAGATTTGGTCACCGTATTACAGGAAGGATATTAGTAAGGTTGAAAGTGTGCAGCGCAGGTTTGCAGCGACGTTGCCGGGACTTGAATAACTGAGTTCCAGAGAAAGGGTTAATAGGTTAGGATTTTATTCCATGGAGCGTAGAAGAATGAGGGGAGACTTGATAGAGGGATATAAAATTATGATGGGTATAGATGGACTGAATGCAAGTGGGCTTTTACCACTGGGCGAGGGGATAAAAATATTCAGATAACATGGTTTAAGTGTGAAGGGGGAAAAGTTTAAAGGGAACACTGGGGGAGGGGCTTCTTCACACAGAGAGTGATGGGAGTGTGGAATGAGCTGCCAGATGAAGTTGTAAATGCGGGCTCATTTCTAACATTTAAGAGAAGCATGGTAGAGGGATGAGGGGTGAATTGAGGGATATGGGCCAGGTGCAGGTCAGTGGGACTAGGCAGAAAAATGGTTCGGCATAGCCAGGAAGCGCCAAAAGGCCTGTTTCTGTGCTGTAATGTTCTATGATTCTATGGTTCTATGATTCCATGGTCCTTGGGCCTTCCAATTTGTGTCGACCTACTTTCCAGCCTCGTCGTACACCGGGACATTAGCCTTCCACACCTGTTCCCATCTGTGCACCTACCGAGATAGGAACGAGACGAGGAGAGAATAGAAAAGCCGTTCGGAGAGAAACATGAACCCCACACCGCACAGAAAGGAGCAGTATCACGATCTCCAACCCCCAATCACCATGCCCCGCGCAAAACAGAGCAAAAATATCGACTCCAAACCCCACTCCCCTGGTAGATCAAAAGGGAAACAAATGGGCGAAAAACACGGAGCATAGAAACCATCAGTGTGAGATGCATCTTTGAGAATTAATGGACCCTTTGATTTTTCTTCGTTTCCTCTTGATAACTGTTCGCTGAAGCTGGAATTCGTAAACATACTTACGTTATAATTCTATGCGGTGTATAGTCTGCTCTACCTTACCGACGCACAACTGCATATGGGTGATATTTACACCGTCGTCGCTCAGGTCGGGATTCCGTTATTGGAAACATCCCAGCTTTCTGGATTGCTGGGAACGAAATCACACCCCGCTAGACCTACATTGTTTGAGAAAGGTGACAGTCCGGTGGCTGTCAGCAGAGCCGACTGACAGCGAAGTTTCCATACAAGTGGGAGAGAACTGAGAATAGATGTTAGATGTCTACACTGGAGAGGTTGTAATAGTGCACCGCTCCCCCTCCTGCCACTGACCACACCTGCTCCCACTGACGCCGCCGCCTCCTCTCTCTGACTCCTTCTCTGATCCTACAAACCCCACTGTCTCAGCGATGTTCCTCTGGTTAGCCTTCAGTGGTGAGCGGAAAACTAAGCGATTCAGATCAGGGCCCATAAAGGTTCACCCTCCATATCATCGGGTTGGACAAGGGGACACAGCGATGCGAAGTTCATTTTACTGATCACACTAACTGAAAGGTAGATTAATTTTGGATATGGATAGTCTGCACAGTTATATGAACAGGTTCAGAGAGAGGGCAAAGGTATTACAGATGTATTACAACGTTGGGAATGCGCGATTCTTCACATTGGAGGGGGAACACAATTGTTTATTTGGTAAAATCATAATTTTAACTGCATGAATTCGGCGGCTAATGAAAGTGTAAGTGGATTCCATCTACAAAATAATTGCTCCATAAAATCCACTAAAGGAAGCAAATTAACTTTACAGAGATCTTTATAATTTTTAGCAATAATAATACCTAAATATTTAAACGAGTCATATATAGAAGTGGTATCATTTAAGGGAAATAATTTACTTTAATGAAGGTTTAGTTTGTATCCCGAAAACTTTCCAAATTTGTTTAATAGTTTCAATATTAAAAGGTATGGAGTCCTCGGGATTGGAAATATATACTAAGAGATCGTCAGCATAAAGGGAGATCTTATGAATCGTCTCATTTATGAAAATTCCATGACTATCTTTAGCTTCATGAAGTGCAATGGCCAAGGGTTCCAACATCAAATTAAATAGCAACGGCTTAACGGAGTTCCTTGTGTCGCACCCCGCGAAAGACAGAAAAAAACGAGATGTGCAATTATTAGTAATAAGAAAAGCAATAGATCTTTTATATATCATTCTGATCCACTTATTAAAATTAATACCTAAGCCGAATTTCACTAAGACGTTAAATAAGTATTTCCATTCAACTCTGTCAAAAGCCTTTTTAGCATCGAGAGAGACAACACATTGGAGAGTCTTAGAAAAGGATGAATATAGTACATTCAACAGTTTCCAAGCATTAGAGAAAGAATAACGGCCCTTTACAAAACCCGTTTGGTCTTGAGATATAATTTTAGCTAATAAATACCCAGCTGATTAGCCATTATATTTGAAAGAATTTTAGCATCCACATTGAATAATTTAACAGGACTATATGAAGCACAGTCAGTAGGGACTTTATATTTCTTAAGAATTTAAAAAAAATAGAAGCTTCATTAAATGTGGGAGGTAACTCTCCTATCAAAAAGAAGGTTTAAGCATTTCGAAAATATATGGAGAAAGCAATTTTTCAAATTATTTGTAAAATCCGACGGAATAACCATCTAGTCCAGGAGCTTTACCAGATTGCATTGGAAAACAATAGCTTTCTGAATTTCGTTTTCCGTAATAGGTGCTCAAGAGTTTCTTGATTTTCAACAGAAGTTCCAGGAAAAACGATCTTTTGTGAAAAGGCATTCATTTTAGAACAATCAACTGGAAAGTGAGATTTATAAAGTTCAATGTAAAAGTCTTGACAAATTTTAATAATATCTTCATAATTACATCCTGAAATACAGTCTCCCTTGCGAACTTTTAAACTCTGTCTTTTAGCTCTATCTGCTTTTAATGGAGATGCTAATAGCTTATTATTTTTATCCACAAACACATAAAACTGACTTTTCAGTTGAAGCAAACTTCTTTCAATACGATAACTTAATAATAAATTACATTGTGATTGGAGTTCAACTCTTTGTTTGAATGAATCAATGTTAGGAGAAATTGCATAAATATCCAAGTCTTTAATCTGTTGTGTAATCTTATCTATCTCTGTTTTTGTCTGTTTCTTAAGCTTAGCTACATAGGAGATTATCTGACTGCGCAAAAGTGCTTTAAATGTATCCCATGTAATCAATTTCGACACATCTCCGGTATTGTTAAAAAGAAAAAAAAATCTTTTATCTGAGTCTCAATAAATTTGACAAAGTCCGAAATTTGTAATAGATTTTCTGGAAAACGCCAAGGCAAATTTGCTATAACAACATTATTCAATTCAAAAAATTAAGCCTAAAGGTGCATGTTCTGAGTGAACGGGGATCAGCTATAAAATAATCGATTCTCGAATATTCTTGTGAACATGTGAAAAAAAAGAATAATCTCTGTCATTAGCATGTAAATGACTCCAAATTACACCCAGGCCAAAATCAATTAAAAAAGTGTTAACAAGTGATGCTGAACAACTCGGAAGCCGCTGATTTGTTGAACTTTTGTCAATCAAAGGATCTAAACATCAGTTGAAATCACCCCCATTAACAACATATATTCATTCAAATCCGGTAATAAAACAATTTTTGTTTTTTTTAAAAAAGGACCATCTACATTAGTTCCATATAGATTAACCAGGACAATTTTTCTATTACAAATTGTTCCTTTAATAATTAAAAATCTCCCATTAATATCTGACACAATGTCTTCTTGGATGAATAAAATAATAGATTTAATTAAAATAGGTGCTCCCTTTCTTTCATTTTGACAAGTAGCGTGAAATCGAAGGCCCTTCCACATTTAAAAATCTATTTTGATTGCCCGTTATGATATGCGTTTCTTGAGCAAAAGATATTTCGGGTTCGATTCGAGTAATGATTTTAAAAGTCCTCTTGCGGTTATAGGATGAGTGGAATCACGTATGTTCCAACTTCTAACTTTTTTCAGCTAATTACCAGAAAAAAAAAATTATTTAATACATACGAGCGCGGGCTAATGAAAACTGGCGGTGATAAATATAACCATATACAAAACATTTATGCTCCGGAACTCTGTAATGCGAAATAATATAAAAAAGAAAACTAAAATTAATCCTACAATTTGTCTTATAACTCAAAACTAACTCCAGTCCTCCTACCACCCCGAGAAGCCCGAAATTCAGCAAAGAAAAGCGAAATGCATCCCTATAGAAGTGACAAAAGAGAAAGACTTCGCGAGCTGCTAATTTTATAATGTTAATTTTAAAAGCTTTCCTTAATTCCTCCCCGCAGTTACAAAAAAAAAACACACACGACCCTAAAATAGGAAAGCCCTGCAGAGGGAAAAAAATATTTATACTTAATCCTGAAAAATAATCTGGGGAATGCAGACACAATCTCCGAAAACGACAAAACAATAAAATTAAACAAAGAGAAGAATGCCTATATGATCACTAATGAAGAAAAATCAACGTCATTTTCCATTTAACTTACACACCCACTTACATTATATATATATACAGAAACAAATAATTAAACGGGTTAACAATCTGCCGTTATGTTAATTCACTCAGTAGACCAAACAGATTTCGGAAAAGTCATTCATCAGTCATATCAAAAAGTTCACATCTTCTTTAAATGCTCCATCGATGAATGGGCATCTTAAGCAAATCAGAAATCTTCAAAGCTTATTTTCTTTCCGAAGTAACAATTATTCAGCAGATCTAAAACCATTCAAACCACGGCTGCAACCGAAATAGAGTTGACATAGTCGAATGCCTCTGTGGGGTCCAGAAAAACACGTGGAGCTGAATCATTGGGAAATAATTTTAATCGGGCTGGATAGTGAAGTGAGGGGAATGATCCCTATCTTCGTGGTTGGAACGAATTTAGACAGCAGGTCGATAACTTCCAGTGGATAATCTTCATAAAAACGAATCTCGGAACCCTTGAATTTAAAAACTCCGTGTTTCCTTGCATATTTTATGATTTGGTCTTTAACTTTGAAACGAAGAAAGCAGACCAAAACTGACCTTGGCTTATTCGGATCCCGAGATTCCGAAGTGAAACCTCTATGCGCTCTTTCGATATCGGGAGGTTGAGGTAAAATATCCGGAAACAGAGATTGAAACAAATTAGCAAAATAGTCCAATAAATCCCCACTTTCAGATCCTTCCTTCAGACGAACAATTCGAATATTATTCCGACGACAGCTGCTTATAAATCGTTTCCAAATTTAAGTTGAGACTTTTCCAAGCGGATTGAAATATCCGCTATCTGACGCTTCGTCTCTTTAAGCTCAGAATACAGGGAAATAATATTTTCCTGCACAAATTGAAAACTCTCTCGCAACGACCTCATTTCAGAACAGGTAGCATCAAGGGTGGGGGGGGGGATCAAACGTCGACTGTACTTCTTACTAGAGATGAAAAAAGCTCCATCCCTCCACCTCCTGTCTTCTCATAACACTTCGGATCTCCCTTTCCCCCTCCCGCTTTCAAATCTCTTACTCACTCTTCTTTCAGCTAGTTCTGACGAAGGGTCCCGCCCCAAAAAGTCGACTGTACTTCTTCCTATAGATGCTGCCTGGCCTGCTGCGTTCCACCAGCATGTTGTGACTGTTACACATTTGTTAGTTTGAATTACTGTCATGCGTCAGAATCCCAGGAGATTATTCGTTTCAAGGCTGCTCAAACCACCCCGTCAGGCAGCACCAATCAATCCACGGTCCTAACTGCATTTCTTACCTTTTCTGAGGTTTGGCCTCAACAAGAACTGAACCTCATGATGTCATCTGCATACTTTTATGCATTGAGGTGCTGCAATATTTGCATTAGCGAGCAGGTGTACAGGCGGAGGCTGCGTGTGTTTTAGACACAGGCAGATTTCTGGTTTATGGGTGAAAGACAGGTCGTGTCACTGTGGTCGCTGGCAGGATCTGAGCCAGGTGCGGAGGAATGGCAGACTCTGTCCCAGTGAGCGGTGGAAACGAGTCAACACAGGAGACGAGGTAATGGCAGATTCCCACGTAGAGACAGAAACAAATGGTCAGACATGGGAACACCAAGAGACCATCGGAGGCATGACTGAACAGCAACGCGAGGCAAATGATTCTCCCAAGCACAAGGACTCCACAGCAATAGAGGAGAGTGCGTTCCAAATAATCATAGTGTCTTTCTGCACTCCTTGCGCCCCCCTCTCTCTCCCCTCTGCTGTAGCAGACCAGAGCACCCGCTCCCACGCCTCTCGCCTCCCCCACGTCCATCAATGCAATTCCCACCTCATCATCTCAGCCTCACACTTCCCCTTCTCTCTTCGCTTCTTCACCCCTACCTCATGCGTATACTCCTCCCTCCTCACCCGCTTCCATCTATCCACGCAGCTGCAGACCCCTCTAACGCTCTGAGCAGCCCAACCTCCCCCACTCAGGGCAGGCACTCTGCCTTCCTCCACCTCTATATCCCATCCCTCACAAGCCCTTATTTTTCCGCTGCATCACTCCCTCCTCTACTCTGCCCCAGGCCCCTTCCTCTCTCCTGTTCTTCTCTGCCCCATTCTTCTCAGGCTGTTCTTCCTCTTCTCGTCAAGACAAGTTAAGTCACTTTTTATTGTCATTTCGACCATAACAGCTGGTACAGTACGCAGTAATAACGAGACAACGTTTTTCAGGACAATGGTGTAACATGATACAGTACAAAAACTAGACTGAACTAGGCAAAAAAACACAGAAAAAATATACTAGACTACAGACCCACCCAGGACTGGATATAGTGCACAAAACAGTGCAGGTATTAAAATAAATAATAAGCAGGACAATAGGGCAGTGAGGTGTCAGTCCAGGCTCTGGGTATTGAGGAGTCTGATAGCTTGGGAGAAGAAACTGTTGCATAGTCTGGTCGTGAGAGCCTGAATGCTTCAGTGCCTTTTCCCAGACGGCAGGAGAGAGAAGAGTTTGAATGAGGGGTGCGTGGGGTCCTTCATAATACTGTTTCCTTTGCAGATGCAGCGTGTAGTGTAACTGTCCGTAATGGCGGGAAGAGAGACACGGATTATCTCCTCAGCTGACCTCACTATCTGTTGCATGGTCTTGCGATCCGAGATGGTGCAATTTCCGAACCAAGCAGTGATGTAGCTGTTCAAGATGCTCTCAATGCAACCCCTGTAGAATGTGATGAGGATGGGGGATGGGAGATGGACTTTCCTCAGCCTTCGCAGAAAGTAGAGACGCTGTTGGGCTTTCTTTGCTCCGGAGATGGTGTTAAGGGACCAGGTGAGATTCTCCGTCAGGTGAACACCAAGACATTTGGTGCTCTTAACGATCTCTACCGAGAAGCCTTCGATGTTCAGCGGGGAGTGGTCGCTCCGTGCCCTCCTGAAGTCAACAACCATCTCTTTCGCTTTGTTCACATTAAGAGACAGGCTGTTGGCTCTGCACCAGTCCGTGAGCGGCTGCACCTCCTCTATGTAAGCTGACTCGTCGTTCTTGCTGATGAGACCCACCACGGTCATGTCATCGGGGAACTTGATGATATGGTTCGAGCTGTGCATTGTTGCACAGTGTTGGGTCAGCAGAGTGAACAGCAGTGGACTGAGCACACAACCCTGAGGGGGGTGGGAGGCTTCTCTGTGTCATGGTGTTGGAGATGCTGCCACCGATCCTGTCCGACTGAGGTCTCCCAGTCAGGAAGTCTAGGATCCAGTTGCTGAGGGAGGTGTTCAGGCCCAGCAGTTTCAGCTTTCCAATCAGTTTCTGAGGGATGATTGTGTTGAATGCGGAACTGAAGTCTATGAACAGCATGCGAACGGACGTGTCTTTTTTGTCCAGCAGTGTTAGGGCCAGGTGGAGGGTGATGGCAATGGCGTCGTCTGTTCAGCAAACTGCAGGGTGTCCAGTGAGGGTGGAAGGGAAGCAGGGTCTTGATATGCCTAATGACGAGCCTCTAGAAACACTTCATGATGATGGATGTGAGTGCAACGGGACTGTAGTCATTTCGGCAGGACGCTGAAGATTTCCTAGGCACGGGGACGTATCCCTCTTACTCTCGCTTCCCCACTCTCTCCCTCGCAACTTCCTCCCTCCTCTCTCTGTCCTATGCCACACTCTCATTTCGTTCCCATTCTCACTACCCATATTCTCCTTCACGGCTTCTTTCCCTGACGCTCCCGCCCCTATCTGCTACGCTCACTCTCTCCCATCTCGTTCCCCCTCTCCCTCCCTCCCCTTCTCTCCCTCTATCACCCTTCTTGTCCCGCGCCCAACCATATCTCTTTCTCTTTCTCTCCCTCCGCATCTCTCTCCCTACATCAATCACTCTCTGCCCTTTCATTCTCCCCTCGACTCTTCTCCCACTCTCCCCAGCATCCATCCCTTTCTTCCTCCCGTCGCTCTCAGATTCCCTCCTTCTTTCGCAGTCTCTTCCTCCGCTTCCTTCTTCCTCCCACCGCAATCTCACCACTCCTGCTACCCTGCTTCCGCTATCATCCCTCTCTTCCTCCCAGCTCTGTCTCACGCTCTCTGCCCTCCTCTCTCTCACTGTCTCTTTCTCTCTCTCTGTCTCTCTCGCTTTTTCTCTCTCTCGCTTTCACCATCTTTATCTCTCGTTCTCTCTCTCCCTCTCTCTCTCTCTCTCTCTCTCTCTCTCTCTCTCTCTCTCTCTCTCTCTCTCTCTCTCTCTCTCTCTCTCTCTTTCTCTCTCTCTAACTCTCCCTCTCTTCTATCTCTTTCACTCCGAACTCCCTTCGCCCCGCTTCTCACCTCCTACACTTCCTATCTCCCGGACGCCCGATGCAGTTTTGCCAATCGCTCCACAGCTTTCTCTTTCTCTCTCCACCTGTGACGAGAGAGTGTTTCGATTGTACTGTATTTGGGGATTGTTTCTGGGATGTCAGTAGAGAGAGGGGAAGTGGTATTATTTTGTCGATCGACTTGGTGTCGGGAAGATAGCGCACTGCAGTGGGGTGAGTTTGGGGACTGACACAGTGCTGTGGGGATTGACGGGAAAGTTGGATACAGGTACAGTGTGCTGTGGAGAAAGAGGAGGCAGTGGGATTAGTTTAGTGGCTGATACGGTGCGCTGGAGAGAGAGGGCGCCGTGGGTTTTTGTTTAGTGCCTGACACAACACTGTGGAATAACATGTGGTAGTGGGATTAATTTAGAGGCTGATACAGTACTGTGGAGAAAGAAGGGGAGGTGTGAGTGGTTTAGTGGCTGATGCAGTACTGTGGGGAAGGGAAGGACAGAGGAATTAGATCAGGGTCTGATACATTGCTCTGGAGTACGAGGGGACAGTTGGATTAGATTAGGGTCTGATACAGTGTTGTCAAGAAAGATGGTGCAGTGGGAGTATTTGAGGAGCCGATACAGTGATGTGGAGACAGACGGGGCATGGGGATACAGTGTTGTGGAGAAGAGGGGACAGTTCGATTAATTTAGGGTCTGACACAGTGCTGTGGATAAAGAATGGGCAGTGTGTTTAATTTTGGGGTTGATACAGTACTGTGCAGTAAGAGAGGACAGTGGGATTGGTTTAGGGGTTGATACATTGCTGTGGATAAAGAGAGACAGTGGGATGAGTTTCTAGTTTGATGGAGTGCTATGGGCAAAGAGGGGAAAGTGGGATGAGTTTTGAGGCCGATACTCTGCTGTGGTGCAAAAGTGGGCAGTGGGATCAATTTACAGGCTGATACAATGCGGTGGGTAAAGTGGGACAGCTGGATTAATTTACCGTATTATACTGTAAAGTGGAGAAACTGGAGACTGTGGGATTAGTTTAGGGACTGATATACTGTTGTGTGGAATGAGTCGGCAGTGGGATTGGTTTAGTGAGTCATACAGTACTGTGAAGAAATAAGGGGCAGTGAGATTAGTTGAGGGTCTGATACAGTGCTGTAGAGAAAGAAGGTCCATTTGGATTACTTCAAAGGCTGATACAGTGCTGTGGAGAAAGAAAGGACAGTGGGATTAGTTTGGAGGCTGATAGAGTGCTGTGGGGAAAGCGGGTCCAGCGGGATTTGTTTAATATCTGCTGCAGTACTATGGAGACAGAGGCGGGCAGTGGGAACAGTTTAGGGGCTGAATGTGCTGTGGAAAACGTGGAACCTTTGGGATGAGCTTCGGGGCTAATACGGTACTGTGGAGAAAGTGGGGGCAACGGAATAATTTCAGAGGATGATGGGGTTCTGTGGAGAAACAGGAGGCAGTGGGATTAGTTAAGGGGCTGATACAGTGCCGTGGAGAAAGATGGGACAAGGGGGTTAGTTTAGGAGTTGATGCAGTATAGTTCTGCGGAAAAAAAACGGGCAGTAGGATTAGTTGAGGGATTGATACAGTGCTGTAGCTAAGGAGGGATATGGGTTTTAGTTTAGCGGCTGATACAGTACTGTGGAGGGAGAGCGTGCAGTGAGATTAGTTTCGGGTCTGATACAGTACTGTGGAGACAGAGTTGGCAGTAGGATTAGTTTAGTTTCTGACACAGTGCTGCTGAGATATGGAACAGTGGGATTAGTTTAGGAGCTGATGCTGTACTGTCGGGAAAGAGGGGGTAGTGGGATTAGTTTATAGACAGATAAAGTGCTGTGGATAAAGAGTGAGTAGTTGGACTGGTTCAGGGGCTAATACAGTACTGTTGGGAAAAAGGGGGTAGTGGGATTAGTTTATCGGCTGATACAGCGCTGTGCAGAAGGCAGGGGCAGTGGGATTGGTTAAGGGCTGATACAGAGCTCTCCTGGGAGAGAGGGCTGTGGATCAGTTTCGTGGCTGATACGGTGCTGAGGAGAAAGATGAGGCAGTGGTATTCGTTGAGGGTCTGATGCAGTGTTGAGGAGAAAGAGGGTGCATTGGGATTAGTTCAGAGTCTGATACCGTGCTTTGGAGAAAGTGGGGGATGTGGTATTAGTTCAGTGCCTGATACAGTACTGTGAGGAACTGGGGGCGGTGGGAATAGGTCAGAGTCTGATACAGTGATGCGGAGACTTAAACTTAAACTACGTCAAGAGTTTATAATCCTGGTGCCAATGGTAAGAGTAGGCGATTCAATGCAACACCACAAGATACACTGTTACAATCCAGTTTGCTGTGTCTCACAAGTGGTTCCTTTGAAGTACAGATTTACAGTGGAAGCACTTTGCAATTGATAAGATACTTGTGAAGGTTCGGTCACTTTTGTCGGTTCCAACAAATCCACACAGATGGTCAAAACGTTTCTGAGAACTGAGATCCCGGAAGCCCAAGATTACTGTTGTGAGGGTTGACACGTGGACAGTCAGGGAGAGTAGGGGGACTGATCAAATGTTGGTAGGTGGTTCCCGCTTAATATGATGTCACGGTTGGAACACTCACTGTGGGCCGAAGGGCCTGTTCCTGTTCTTTGCCTTTCTCTGTTCCAAGTCGGACAATCAGAAGGCAGAAGTTTCTTTTCTCAGAGCAAACGTTTCTCTCAGTGCTGATGAACGTTGACATGTTCACGACCCAGGACAAAGTTTGATACACTTTACCAAAGCTGAGGATGCTTTCTTGTATCGGGAGTGGGAGATAAGTTTACAATGAGATGAGCTATGACTGCATTTGATGGAGAATTAGAGTGGAGAGGCCGCTTTGCTCTCAGTTGATCTGCTCAGCCGATGGACAAGAGTCGCACTGACGCAAGGTGAGGTGGGGAGTTGGGTCTGATGGTGTTTGAAACAATACTGTATCCCCTTTGCTGCAGGAATGTCACTCGGAATTTACAACCCTTAGTCACATCACAATCTGCATTGTGTCAGTTTCACATTTAATTCACTGAGGTAATCACAGTGTTGCAACCAGGGATTGCACTTAGTTGACGTAATCAGATTGTAAATAATTTTGAAAAATGTTTATTTTTAAACCTGTTGAAATCTGTCTCCTTGGAGTCGGTAAATGGTATTAAAACCCCAGGTATTTGCAGCCTCGACATTTCATTCCGGGAGATATTCTGTAGCACACGGGGACATATCACAGGCTTGAGAAAATGCCTGCATTGTTGCATATTTTCCGACCTGTGTATAAAATACTGCACGTGTTCATTGTCGTCATTGGAGTTCCTGGTGAGTGAGCACAGATACTGGCGTTCAGCGCTTCTGTCTGTAAACCGGTGTGAGCTTGGTGTCATTTTACAAGCTTCCCGCTTGATGCTAGTGGCAGTAATATCCGAGAGTGATATCGATCCAGACTCTTCAATATTCTGATTTAATAACAAACTTAACTAAACCCCTGTCTCTCTTCTAACTCAAGGATTGACTTGAACGTTGTTCTTGCATTTGATGGAATAATGTTCAGTGTGGTACCAATGCTGGGGACAGGCAACTCTCCGGGAATGTGAGACTAGGAATGTTATACATTGTGGTGTTGACTGTTTATGAGTTATTGACCGGAGTGAATACTTAGTCCTTTAATGACATCCTCTCCAGAGTTGTTCCAGTTTTGGGAGCCGGTTATCCTCCGGGAAGGTGTGACTGGGAATTTTCAATGGCACTTGTCCATGTTTTCCCAGTGTTGGGAGCCGGGATCCTCCGGGAGGTGTCACTGGGAAGTTTTAATGGCACCTTGTCCATGTAGTCCCAGTGCTGGGGACAGGCAGCTCTCCAGGAAGGAGAGACTAGGAGACTTTCAGTGGCATCGCGTCCAGAGTTGTCCCAGTCTTGGGGAAGGGCAGCACTTCGGGACGGTGTGACTGGGAGCGATTTCCAGAGACTGAATTTCAGTCATTGTGTTTCTGATCAGATTGAACCCTTGCTCCTGTGTTTCACTTCTCCCTGTGGAACCTGTCATAGTCGCATTCTATTGCCTGTTTGACAATAATTGTGTCTGATTTCCTGAACATGAGTCACGGATCTACTGACGTGGGTTGTCGAAATGAGCTGCGCTGTAGAAGTAATCCATTAACGGAGCCACTCGGCATCTGGTTATTATGTTGTCCCGGCTTTCCCTCAGAGACCCGACCTCGCTCGGTGCACCCTTCGGCCCTGAAGAATGGTCTCGGACGGGTATCTCGAGTGTCTGTTCAATATAGCGAAAACTGCTGAGTTCCAGCAGCAATTTGTGTGTGTTTTCGCCCTGTGGATACTGTTTCGGTCCGTCAGGCGCTGAGTTTCCAGAGGTCCGCACAGTCCCTGGAAATCAGTGAAACCGGACCCACCAGCGACTAGAATCGCCTTAAGTACCGACCGTTGCTGTTCGTGCAGCTCGTGTTTAACCCCGACGATTAACGACACATCGCTATATCCACACTGAAGAAGACAGGTCAGAGACAGTGTGACCCATGTTAGGTGTTGGATGAGCAGCCGTTCGCCGTATCTAGTCTCCTGACCTCTGACTGAAACCCGAACCTGCGTCCATTCCCGGAGAATGTGTTTAATAATGCCCGGTCTGTGTTTTTTTCTCTCTCCCTGCAGTGAATTTAGCGGCGATTGTGATCCTGTCCCGGGGAAAGTGCGGCCTCTCTACCTGCACCACTCGCTACCTGGTGGCCATGGCAGCGGGGGATCTGCTGACCGTAGCCATAGAGGTCCTTGGGCGTCAAGTCTTAAATTATTACTTTCCGTGGAACTTTCTGAGGATTTACCCTGTGTGCAAGGTTATCGCAGCACTGAGGGTCACAGCCACATACTGGTCTGTCTGGTTCACCGTCACCTTCACTTTCGATCGGTTTGTCGCCATCTGCTATCAGAAGCTGAAAACAAAATATTGCACCGGGAAAACTGCGGCTGTGGTTCTCACAACAACCGGCGTGCTGTGCTTTCTGCGAAACGTTCCCCGCTACTTTCTCCATGAACCCAGACAGATAATCAACAATGTACGGTGGTTCTGTAAACTCACAGCGAGTACTTCCACTGACCTCGGATGGGTCGTAAACCGTTGGCTCGATGTAGTTTTTAAATCCGTTCATCCCGTTCATTGTGATACTGCTGCTCAACGCTCCTGACGGTCAGCGCACATTGTTGTGGCCAGTCGTGTCCGTAAGGGGCTGAGGGGTCAGAGCAAGGGGGAGAACAGCAGGGACCCGGAGATGGAGAGCCCGGAGGAGGTCTGTGATTTTACTCTTCACCCTCTCCGGCAGCTTCATCCTCCTCTGGATGACGAACGTTGTAAATTTCCTTTATTATGAGATCAAAGGAATACGATTCAATTTCAATGATTCTGAAACGATCTTTCCACCTCGTCGGAGCCTTGCTGAAGAATTTCAGCTGCTGCACGAACACTTTTATTTACGCGGTCACTCAATCGAAATTCAGGGAGCAGGTGATCAGCGCGGTGAAATATCCGTTCACCTCGGTGATTCAGTTCATGAATCAAGCCGCGCACTGAGCGGAGTCTGGAGGCGGCAGCAGTGTCTCCAGTCCGGGCCCCAGATCCTCACATTCACAGCCTGATCTCTCATGGAGGAGTGTCCATGGACCGGCAGTTCCTGGACATTAAGAGCAGCAGGGGTGTGGACCAGAAGCGGATGAAGGAGCGCGCATCGTGATCGAGGGAGAGAGGGATGTGGTTGTGAGGGGGAGCCGTCAGACAGTGGCTGAGCGAGGTGGGGAAGCGAGTGCGATGCTCGTGTGGGAGCTGTATTATAGAGTTTGTGTGTGTGTGTGTGTGTGTGTGTGTGTGTGTGTGTGTGTGTGTGTGTGTGTGTGTGTCTGTCTGTGTGTTTGTGTGTGTGTGTGTGTGTGTGTGTGTGTGTGTGTGTGTGTGTGTGTGTTTGTGTGTGAATGAATGATGCCCAGGAAGTGGGATGGGGAATCTGTGTTATAGATTTTGTCCAGCCCGGGTCCTTATTCTCCTTTCAGGAGTGACCTGTCTTGATTGTAATTTCTACCCACCTTCAATGAGGATCTGGAGATGGAGAAGGTGGACAATTCACATGCAGTTTCGTAGTTTTGAAGTCAAGATATAGTGCACCGCGTGAGTCTGAAATTCTGGAACGAGTGCGCAGTCAACGCAGGCTCGTAGGATTTTGCGAGTAAAACATGTCCGTGACTTTTCAGTTTATAACAAAAGTCGGAGACCTTTACTTTGATTCCGAAGAAACCAAACCCAGTCGCTCTACACTTTCGTCATTAGGTCCGGCACCGCTTCGTAAATCGAACACAACAATTCTAAGATGTAGTTGGTGAATGATATGGATCATTTCCTCTGACGAACAGCTTTCTCATTTGCCTCAGTTTACATTGCCCCACAAATGTTTCGCGACAGTGGGACTTGTTGCGACGGAGGGGACAATCATTGTTACACCACGCACATATTTGGGATCAGAGCACAGTCACTATCCAGTCTCCTCCTGACTCGAGTCCTCACGTCCCGGTAACAAAAGACCTGAATCCTTACCGCACCTGTCTAGGTTAATTCCGTCCTTTCTGAGGCGGGCGACCAGAGATTCACACGGTTCTCCTGCTGTGGTTTCACCAAACCAGAAAGGGACAGAACGGGAACAGGCCTTTCGGATCACTGTGTGTTCTGAACCAATTGAACTGGTAATTTCATGCCGAGCTGAACCAATCCCGACTGCCCACACAATGTCCACATCTCTGCATTTACCTTGTATTCCTGTGCATTCTAGTATCCTCCATCGCCTCTGTCTCCACCATCGGCCCTGAATTTCATTCCAGACACTCACCACTATGAGTATAGAAAAAAAAAGACTTGCAACGCACACCTCCTGACAACATTATGGGTCAGGATTAACATTATGACTGAGCTTTAAAATTACTGTGTTATACAGGTTGTTTTTTTTCCCCGCATCAGTCTCGGGAAATGATGAAAAATGACACTAAATTAAACATAAATAAATAAATAGTGAGAAAACAAGAGCCTGCGTTTGACCCATCTCCCTTGGACAGGAATTGGCTCGAATTGGCCCTATCGCTTTGCACATGCGCGGAAGGATCATTCTCCCCGCCGTCTGTGCGTATGACCAAACCTTCACTATCCTGCGAGCATACAAAACCATGAGGAGATACAAAACATCCTTTAATTTTGTACAAGCGTGTGGCCGTTAAGGAGGTCGTATTGGGTCACTTAAAGAGCATTAAGCGGGATATGTTTCTAGCGCCTGCCGGGATTTACTGCACATTATTGAGAGGGAGGAGATGGGTATACTGCGGATTTGACCAATGCATTTGGGTTCTCCCTACCCACAAGCAAGATTCCAGAAAGCAAATAATAAATGTTATTGTAAATTTAGAAGCGGATGGAACTCTTGAAAACATAGACCAACCTCACGTCAGGGGTAGGTGAGGTTACTCGGCAGGATTCTTAGGGAGAGTTTGTAGAGTTGTCGAACAGCAAACTCACAACCTGACCCCGGGAAATTATAGGCCGGTATGTTTGACGTCGGTAGTAGGTACATTATTGAAAGGAACATTAAGAGACATGACCTGCAAGTATTTAGATAGACGGGGACTTATTAGGAAGAGGTCAACACGGCTTTGTGCGTGGTAGGTCATGTTAACAAATCCATTAGAGTTTTTCGAGGAGGTTACCAGGAAAGTGGATGAAGGGAAGGCAGTGGATGTTGTCTACATGGACTTCAGTAAGGACTTTCACAAGGTCCCCGCATGGGAGGTTAGTTAGGAAAAATCAGTCTCTAGGTATACATGGTCAGCTAGTACATCGGATTAGACATCGGCTCGATGGAAGAAGCCAGAGGAGTGGTACTGGAGGATTGCGACACTGAATGGAGGCCCTGTGACTAGTGGTGTGTCACAGGGATCAGTGTTGGGTCCATTGTTATTTGTCATCTTTATCAATGATCTGGATGATAATGTGTTAAATTGGATCAGCAAATTTGCTGATGATACAAAGATTGGAGGCGTAGTGCACAATGAGGAAGGTTTTCAAAGCTTGCAGAGGGATCTGGAGCAGCTGGGAAAATGGGCTGAAAAATGGCAGTTGGAGCTTAATGCGGACAGGTGTGAGGTATTGCACTTTGGAAGGACAAACCAAGGTAGAACATACAAGGTAAATGGTAGGGCACTGAGGAGTGCAGTAGAGCAGAGGTATCTAGGAATACAGATACAGAATTCCCTAAAAGTGGCGTCACAGGTAGATAGATTAGGAAAGAGATCTTTTGGTACATTGTCCTTTATAATCAAAGTATTGAGTATAAGGGGTTGGAATGTTATAGTGATGTTGTATACGGCAATTGGTGAGGCCGAATTTGGAGTATTGTGTGCAGGTTTTGGTCACCGAATTACAGGAAGGATATTAATAAGGTTGAAAGAGTGCAGAGAAGGTTTACAAGGATGTCGCCGGGAATTACGAAACTGAGTTACAGAGAAAAGTTGAATAGGTTAGGACTTTATACCTTGGTGCGGTAGAAAAATGAGGGGAGAATTGATAGAGGTATGTAAAATTATGATGGGTGTAGATAGAGTGAATGCAAACAGGTATTTTCCACTGAGGCTAAGGCAGAAAAAAAAACAGAGGACATGGGTTAGTGGTGAAGGGGGCAAGTTTAAAGTGAACATTAAGGGGGGCTTCTTCACACAGAGAGTGGTGGGAGTGTGGAATGAGCTGGCAAAATAAGTGGTAAATGCTGGTTCACTTTTAACATTTAAGAAAAACTTGTACAGGTACATGGATGAGAGGTGTATGGAGGGATATGGGCCAGGTGCAGTTCAGAGGGACGAGACAGAAAAATGGTTCGACACAGCTAAGAATGCTCCAAAAGGCCTGTTTCTGTGCTGTAATGTTCTATGGTTCTGTGGTTCTATTGGCCCTTCCAATCTGTGCCGACCTGCTTTCTAGCCTCGTCCTCACGGCGTGCACCGGGAGAATAGCCTTCCACACGTCTTCACATCCGTGCACCTACCGAGATAGGAACGAGACGAAGAGGGAATAGAAAGCCGTTCGGAGAGACACATCAACCTCACACCGCACAGAAAGGAACAGCGTCCCGATTGCCAACCCCCATTCCTCCTGCCCCGCGAGAAACAGAAAAAAAATATGGACTCTAAACCCCACTCTGCTCGGAAATCAAAAGGGAAACAAATGGACGAAAAACACGTTACCTAGAAAACCATTAATGTGAGATCGTCACACTCCGTAAAACGCCATTTTATCCAACACGTAACACAGAAACACGGGAACATCTTCCTTCGTCAGGAAGATTGTTCCTCGCGTAGTTTCCCTGAAGTCCGAAGAGGGGGCGGCTCTTAAAACCCCGAGAAAGTTGTTTAAGGTGGAGATAATTTAAGGTTACTCAGATATCGATCTGTGGATGAGAGAGGAGAGGAGAGTCGGTGAGATGTTGTCATTACATCGCCCCTCTGCTCGTCCTCCATCTACCTCTGCACCAAACACGACCTTCGTTGCCCCGCCCTTCCCAATGACTCTCTCGCACTCTGAGAACTCTTCTTTCCAGGAAAGTGTTCCGCGCCTATGTCGCCCCTCCGCCTGCTACGCTCCTTAGCGTGTGGGTCGCACCCACCATCACCTGGACAGCTCCCCCGTGCCCCATACCACTCCTGCAACCGCCCCGTCCCCGATAACATACTGCCCCACCCATCACCGCTCCCCTCTCTGAAGACATTAGCGCGCTCATCACTTCATTAATTACCTACAGTCCTCACCGTCCACGTCAACGTTCCCCTCCCCTTACAGCCTATTTCGCCTCCGTTACCCACTCCCTCATAAATACACCAACAGAACTTCGTCTCCCAGTCTCTTTCCGAATTCGTTACTCCCTCTCTGCCCATTCCCTCCTTCTCCTTCACCCCACCGCCATCTTCGTCACTCCTCCCTCCCCTACACACCTCCGGGGATCAATCACCGCGTCCTTCACCTACAGCACTCCCCGTCTCCTTGAGTTCCTCCCTCCCCTACACACCTCCGGGGATCCATCACCGCGTCCTTCACCTAAAGCACTCCCCGTCTCCTTCATTTCCTCCCTCGCCCGCATCTCTCACAAATTTGTGACGCTCTCTTGCTCAGACGTTACCTTGATCAGTCTGGCTGGAGCCAATCACTTCCGACTGACGAAGATTTACCGCAGTGAAGCAGGACAGTTTCGCGTCGAAAGGCTTATCCACTGTCCGCTTCATTTAATCCGGGCAGGAACAGCAACAGGTCAATGTCTGAGAGAAACTATGAATTGAGTTGAGTTTTTGAATCGCCTGCATGATCTGGCATGTTTGTGGTGTGAACTGAAGTATCGAGGGTGCAAGACGGTTGCGGGCCAAATCGACGCGGCCGGGCCCGGGACTGAGAGCCGAGAGCGTGGAATGAGCCGATGTTTGGCCCAAGCCGGAGAGGACATGGAGGCGTTTCGTGAGTCGATGCGGCAGAACCGAGGCGAGCAGAGCCGAAAATAGAGAGGAGACGGCGGGGACCGGGCCGAGACCCGAGAGCGGGGAATGAGCTGATGTTTACCGGTTCCGTACACAGGCTAGAGAGCTGGAGGCGGTGGCGGGGACTGGGCCAAGACGCGAGAGTGAGAGGAGAACCAATCATGTTAAGTGCCGGGCAGGATTAGAAACCCGTTGAAAAGCCAAATCGTGGGGACGTCAACAGGCCTGAGAGCTGGAGGGGTTCCGAGAGCCTGGAACGGCCCGAGGTTTGGATGGTCCAAACGCCGAGCGCGATGGAATATTTCCGGATTTACAGGCCGGTTGCGAGGCAGGGCCGGTTCACTTCGCTGCTCCGCGGGGGTTAACCCGTCTCTGCGCTGAACTCAGACTTGAACGCCACCGGAGGAGGACAACGAGGAAGCGCAGCACCATCTCCAATCGTCAGGCCGTCTCTCCTCTTTCAGTCCACAACTCTCTCCTCTCTGCTCTCTACCCGCCGAATTCCCCTCGATCTTCCTTCTCTCTCCACCTCTCCCCACCTCTCGCCCTCTCTACACCGGTCTTTCTCAAAACCCTCCCCCCCACCCCATACTCTCACCCCCATTCCCCATCTGCAGCCGATCTGTCTCGCCCTGTCTCTCTTGTTTTTCTCCCCTCTTACTCTCCCATCTCTCCCTCTCTCTCTCTCTCTGTCTCTCTCTCTCCTCTCTCTCTTCTCTCTCTCTCTCTCTCTCTCTCTCTCTCTCTCTCTCTCTCTCTCTCTCTCTCTCTCTCTCTCTCTCTCTCTCTCTCTCTCTCTCTCGTTGAGATATTATCTGGGGAAGGTACGACCTGCAAAAAAGGACATTGTACATCTGAACCAAAATAGGCAGCAGTTCGAGAGGGTTTATACTAATTTGTTAGAAGGAAAGAACTGGGAAGTTCGGACTGAGGACGGAGTATTTGGTTTAAAAACAGACGCCGTGCGCCGGGATCCTGTCAGCAAGACGATGCCAGTGACAGGGAAAAGGTGCAGTCAGCGGAATAAAATGCAAAGTAGGAAGGGGGAGGAAATCAAAACGATTGATGAATACAGGACTGAAGGTGTTATAATGAACGCACGCAGTGTGCGGAATAAGGTAAATAAACTTCTGGCGTTGTTATAAAATTCGCAGGGGTGACATTGTGCGCATCACTGAATCGTGGCCGGGAGAATGTTATAGCTGAGAGCTTAACCTCCAGGGATACAGATTGTAACGAAATCACAGGAATGTAGGCGGAGTGGATGAGGTGGATTTATTGGTAAAAATACATAATTATAATAAAATGCAACCACGGTGAAGAGGTGTTACAGTATCGGATGGTGTAGAATCTTTGTGGGTTGAATTGAGAAACTGCGAGGGTAAAAGGACTTGGATGGGAGTTACACACAGAATTCCGAACAATAGCAAAGATATGCTCCACACATTACAAAGGGGGAATGGAAAACGCATGTCAAAACGGCGATAATTGTGGAGTCATTGGGGATTTCAAAAGGTAGGCAGCTTGCGTCAAACAGTTTGGTGTTGGATCTGAAGAGAGAGAACTTGTAGAATACCTGTGAGATGGCATTTCAGCGCAGGGGACTCAGTTAATCTGGATCGGGTGTGCGTACTGAACCGGATTTGTTTACGGAGTTTACGGTGGAGGAACTCTTCGGAGTCAGTGATCAAATACTAGGGATGGGGAATGAATGCTAGCTTAGCTGGCGACGCTCACATCCAGTAAATGAATTAAAAAAAACATAGATGGGACCCTGCATTTTGAGAGGAGAAAGTCAGATCTTTCAGTATTACAGTGGCGTAAAGGGAATTACACAGGCATGCGGGAGGTGCAGGGTAAAGCTGATTGGAAGGGGACATTCGCAGGAACCGAAGCTAAGCGTCAATGGCTTGAGTTTCTGGGAGCAATTTCCAAAATCCACACCTCCTGAATAAAAAGAAGGATTGATGACGAAACCATGGCTGACAATGAAGTCAAAGCCAAGATTAAATCAAATAAAAGGTCATATAACAGAAGACAAATTGGTGGGAACTTAGAGGATTCTAAAACATTAAGAAAAAAAAATCACTAGAACGTAAGTAAAGAGGCATAAGGGGAAATATGAAATAGGAAGGAAAGCTAGCAACTATATCAAAGATTTTCCAGATATATTTATATTTACAGCCACTGCGAGCGCTGTAGAAGATTTCATTTTGTCGCTTTCTGTAGAAGCGGCGTGCTCCGTCGTTAGTGTTTAAGTTTCAGTTAAATAAGGGGACGGTGATGATCAACCAATGTGTCATTCATTCAGGATGGTAGAATGAGAGAAGATTCCAGAGAAAGCTGGGCTGAGAGCGATTTGTGAGGGACACTGCTGGGTTTCGGGGTCATTTGGCGGGAGCTGGGGAGAGGAGAAGATCAGGGGAGATGGCCATAGGGATCGATCCGGCGGCAAGGCGCGATCCGAAGGAGGCCCAGATGGGAAGTTTTACCGGTGACGGTGATACGAGTCGGCGCCGTGAGCAATGGGCACACCAGGCTTTTGGAAGATATGAGCTCCATCGCTGTGTGCATTTATCCTGGTTTAATTGTTAATGGACCCTTGGATTTTCCTTCTTTTTCTCTTAATAACTGTTCACAGAAGCTGTAATTTTAAATATACTTACGTTACAATTGTATGCGGGGTATTATCTGCTATTCTTGCCGATGCACAACTGCATATGGGTAATACTTACAGCTCCAACGTTCCAGTCGGATTTCAGTTATTGGGAACATCCCAGATTTCTTGTTTGCTGGGACCGAAATCACACCGCCCCTAGACTTACACTGTTTGAGAAAGGTGACAGTCCGGTGGCTGTCAGCAGAACCGACTGACGGCGAAGTTTCTTTATAAGTGGCAAAGAAGCGAGAATAGATGTGAGATGATTACACTGGAGCGGTTGTAATGGGGAACCGCTCCCCCTTCTACCACTGACCACCCCTGCTCCCAATGACGCCGCCGCTTCCTCTCTCTGACTCCATCTCTCATCCTACAAACCCGACTTTCTCAGCTATACTCCTCCCACATATGTCCCTCTGGTTGACCTTCAATGGCGAGCGGAAAACTAAATGGGTTAGACCTGTGCCCACAACAGTTCACCCTCCATATCACCGGTTTGGACGACACGAAACTGAAAAGTAGATTCAATTTTGGATATCGATAGTCTGCACAGTGATATGTACAGGTTCGGAGAGAGGGCAAAGCTATTTCGGATGTATTACAACGTTCGGAATGCGAGATTCTCCACTTTCGCCCTTCTAGCCAATAATGTAACGAATGCAATTACATGTCGCTCTGATGGAGAAATACCATGGATATATTGCGGGATTATAAAACTGACAATTTATTAGTTTGTAAATTAATTTTTATAACTTTAGAAATTGTAGAGAAAGTAGACTTCCAAAAAAGTTTCAATACAGAACACGACCAAAACATGTGTATCAATGTGGCTGTCTCGGTTTTACCTCTGTCACACTGACTATCAACATTAGAAAACATTTTAGACAGTCTCCCCTTTGTCAAATAGTAACGATGTACAAGTTTAAATTTTAATTGAATTAAAGGGTGACTAGCACACATCAATGAAGGGTTAACCGACTTCAAAATCCGAAACCAATCCTCTGTTATCAAGCTCATGTTCAGCTTTCTCTCCTAATCTTGCTTAATCTGAAGTAAAGGGTAATTGTGCTGTTGTAACAATAAGTCATAAATTTTCCCAATAAAACCTTTCATTAAAGGGTTCGGTTTTTTAATGATATCTAACAGGTCAGAATCCTGTATATATGGAAAATTACTAAAATATTCTTGTAAGAAGTGTCTGACGTGAAGATATTGCAGGAAATGTGAATACGGGAGAGTATTTCATTACTAATTTCTCAAAAGACATCAATCAGCCATCTTGGAACAGATCCATGAAGGGATAAACTCCTTTAATCCTCCAAAGAAGGAAGGTAGGATCACTTAATTAAGGTTTAAATAAATAATTTCGATAAATTAAAATAAAGTATTTACATTTTTAAGATTAAAAAAAAAACTGGAATCAAATACGTAATGACTGATTAATCACAGGGTATAAATTTAAATTAGTAATTTTGGCCAGTTGTACAAGTAGAGAAGCCCGTAATAACGAGATTATGTGAAACTGTTTCGCAGCATTCAATTCCAAATCAGCATAAGGCGGTCGTTCATTTTTATCAGCCCAATATAAACAAAAACGCAGATAAGGTATATTAAAAGCCCAATAATACATCCTTAAATTAGGCAAAGCAAGACCTCAATCATTTTTCAATTTTTGTAAATGATATTTACCAATTCTTGGTCTTTTATTATTCCAAACAAAAGATGAGATAATAGCGTCAACCTGATCAAAAACCTTCTTAGTTAAAAAAGGGACATTTTGAAATACATATAAAAATTTTGGTAAAAGCATTATTTTAACTGCATGAATTCGGCCGTCTAACGAAAGTGTAAGTGGATTCCATGTACAAAATAATTGCTTCATAAAATCCACTAAGGAACCAAATTAGCTTTATAAAGATCTTTATGATTTTTAGTAATAATAATACCTAAATATTTAAAAGAGTCCGTAAATCTAAAAGGAATGTCATCATATATTGGAGCAGAATTATTTAGGGGATATAATTCACTTTCATGAAGGTTTAGTTAACATCTCGAAAACTTCCCAAATTCTTTTAATAGTTTCAATAAACTAGGAATCGATTCTTCAGGATTCGAAATATAAATTAAGAGATCGTCAGCATAAAGGGAGATCATATGAACAGTCTCATTTATGAAAATTCCATGTATATCTTTAGCTTCACAAAGTGCAATAGCCAGGTGTTCCAGCACCATATTACAAAACAAGGGAATTAACAGATATCATTATCTCGTACCCCGCGAAAGCTGAAAAAGGGAGATCTGCAATTATTAGTAATAACAGTAGTAAATGGGCTTTTATATATCATTCTAATCCACTTATTAAAATTAATACCTATGCTGAATTGCTCTAAAATGTTAAATAAATATTTCCATTCAACTCTGTCAAATGCCTTTTCAGCATCGACAGACACAACGCATTGAGGAGTCTTAAAAAAGGATGAGTATATTACATTTAAGAGTTTCTGAACATTAGAATAGAAATTATGGCCCTTTACAAAACCTGTTGGGTCTTGTGAGATAATTTTAGCTCGAAATTTCGCCAGCCAATAGACATTGCTTTTGAAAGAATTTTAGCATTCACATTTATTAATGAAATAGGTCTTTCTCATGCACAGTCAAGGGTCTTTATCTTTCTCAAAAATTAAATAAATAGAAGCCTCATACAAAATGTGGGAGTTAACTCTCCTATCAAAAAAGAAACTTTCAGCATTTCCAACATATATGGAGAAAGCAATTTTTCACTTTTTAAAATAAAATCCTACAGAATAGCCATCCAGCCCAGGAGCTTCAGCAGATTGCATTGAAAAAAGAATAGGTATGTGAATTCCGTTTTCGGTAATAGGAGCATCAAGAGTTTGTTGACCTTCAACAGAAATTCGAGGAAAATCGATCTGTTGTAAAAAAAAAAGGCATTCATTTTGGAAGAATCAATTGGAAACTGAGATTTATGAAGTTCAATGTAAAAGTCTTGAAAAAAAATTAATATCTTCATAATTACATGCCATGCTACCATCTCTCTTACTAATTTTTAAAATTTGTCTTTTAGCTCTAGCTGCTTTTAATTGTGATGCTAATATCTTATTTTTTTTAAATCCCCAAACACAGACAATGGACTTTTCAATTTCAGCAAATTTCCTTCAATAGAATAAGTTAAGAATACACTATATTGTGATTGGAGTTCAACTCTTTGCTTCAATAAATGAATGTTAGGAGAAATCGCATAAATATTATCCAAGTCTTTAATTTTTTTTGAAATATTATCTATCTCTGTTTTTGTCTGTTTCTTTAGCTTAGCTAAATAGGAGATTATCTTTCCGCGCAAAAATGCTTTAAATGTATCCCATATAATCAATTTGGACGCAGCTCCCTTATTATTAAAAATAAATTAAAAAACCTTTTATCTGATTCTCAATAAATTTGGCAAAGTGCGAACTTTGTAATGAATTTTCCGGAAAACGGCAAATTTGCAATAACATCATTCAATTCGAAAGCTAAGCTTAAAGGCGCATGATCCGAGCGAACGAGAGCATCATAATCATATTTCTGGACTTTGGAAAAGAAATCGGGTATCAGCTATAAAATAATTGATTCTTTTATATATATTTTGTGAAAGTGTGAATAAAAATAAATAATCTCTGTCACTAGGATATAAATGTCTCCAAATTTCAACCAGGCCAAAATCAATTAAAAAAGAGTTAATAAGTGATGCAGACCAACTCGGAATCCGCTGAGTGGTTGAACACTTGTCAAAGGATTTAAACAAGAGTCGAAATCACACCCCATTAAAAACATATATTAATTCAAATCCGGCAATAAAGGAAATACCGTTTTTAAAAAAGAAAAAGAAGGATCATCTACATTAGTCCATATAGATTAACCAGGACATTTTTCTATTACAAATTGATCCTTTAACAATCAAAAATCTGCCATTAATATCTGACACCATGTCTTCTTGGATAAAGAAAATATTAGATTTAATAAAAATAGATACTCCCTTCGATATATTTTGACAAGGAGTGTGAAATTGAAAGCACTTCCACAATTTAAAAAGATCTATTTTAATAGCCCATTCTGATATGCGTTTCTCGAGGAAAAATTATATTGGGTTGGAATCCATTTGAAAAGTCTTCTTGTGCTTATAGGATGACTCCAACCACGTAACTTGTAAAGTTTATCTGTTTAGTTACCATATGAAAACTATTGTATTTAACACATCAATGCACGCATACGAGCGTGAACTAATCAAATCTGGCGGTGATAAATATAACCATATACAAAACATGAACTCCGGAATGGGAAATAATATAAAAAAGAAAACTAAAATTAATCCTACAATTAAACTTATAAATCAAAACTAACTCCAGTCCGCCCACACCCCGTAAAGCCCAAATTCGGCAAAGAAAAGCGAAATGCATCCCTATAGAATTAAAAAAAGAGAAAGACTTCGCGAGCTGCCCATTTGATAATGTTAACTTTAAAAGCTTTCCTTAATTTCTCCCCCCAATTACAAAAAAAAAGACATACGGCATAAAATAGGAAAGCCCTGCAGAGGAGAAAAAAAATGTTATTGCTTAATCCTTAAAAATAAGCTGGGGAATGAGAAACAGTCTCCGAAAACGCCAAAACAGTAAAATTAAATAAAGAAAAGAATGTCTATGTAATCTCTAAAGAAGAAAAATCAGCGCCATTTTACATTTAACTTGCACGCCCAATGAAAAACTGCTTTTAGGAAAAAAACTAAGTATCTATCTACAGAACTCTCCCAACTATGTATATTTAAGAAAAAAAATCATTATGAACTATGAAAACTATCACTTAATGAGTGAAGAGGAGGAAAGAAACAAATGATCAAACCGGTTAACATTCTGTCCGCTGTGTTAATTCGCTCAGTAGACCAAACAGATTTTGGAAGTCATTCATCAGTCACATCAGAAAGTTCACATCTTCTTTAAATGCTGCATCGATCAATGGACATCTTAAGCAAATCAGAAATCCTCAAAGCTTATTTTCTTTCCGAAATAACAATTATTCAATCGAGTCGAATCTTTGGGAAATAATTTTAATCAGTCTGGTTAGTGAAGTGATGGGAATAATCCCTTATCATAGGCTATCTTCATGTTTGGAACGAATTTAGATCGTAGGTCCATAACTTCCCGTGGATAATCTTCATAAAAACGAATGTCGGAACCCCTGAATTTAGAAACTCTGCGGTTCCTTGCATATTTTATGATTTGGTCTTTAACTTTGAAACGAAGAAATCAGACCAAAACTAACCTTGGCTTATTCGGATCCCGAGATTTCGAAGTGAAAATTTTATGCGCTTTTTCGATGTCGGGAGGTTGAGGTAAAATATGCAGAAACAGAGATTGAAACAAGTTAGCAAAATAGTCCAATAAATCCCCACTAGATCCTTCCTTCAGACCAACAATTCAAATATTATTCCGACAAGACCTTGCTTTCAAATCGGTAATCATAAATTGAGGCTTTTCCAAGCGGGCTGAAATATCCGCTATCTGACGCTTCGTCTCTTTAAGTTAAGAATTCAGGGAAATAATATTTTCTTTAACATATTGAAAACTCTCTCGTAACGACTTCATCACAGAACAGGTAGCATCAAGTCAGGGGAGGGATGAAAAGTCGACTGTACTTCTTCCTAGAGATGAAAAAAAGCACCAAACCTCCCCCTCCTGTCTTCTCCTAACATTTCGGATTTCGCCTTCCCCCTCCCGCTTTCAAATCTCTTACTATCTCTAGTTTCAGTTAGTCCTGACGAAGGGTTTCGGCCTGAAACACCAACTGTACTTCTTCCTATAGATGCTAGCTGGCCTGCTGCGTTTTCAGCAGCATTTTGTAACTGTTAGACAGTTGTTAGTTTGAGTTACTGTCATGCGTCAGACTCCCAGGAGTTTATTCGTTTCAGGGGTCCTCAAATCACCCCGTCAGGTAGCACCAATCATTCAACGGTCCCTCAATACATTTCTTCCCTTTTCTGAAGTTTGGTCTCAGCAGGAACTGAACCTCGTGACCTTGTCTGCACACATTTATGCATTGAGGTACTGCCCCATGATTGGCTGATTCGATATTTGCATTAGCGAGCAGGTGTACAGGCGGAGTCTGCGTGTATTGTAGACACAGGCAGATTTCTGGGTGATGGGTGAAAGGCAGGTTGTGTCACTGTGGTCACTGGCCGGACGTGAGTCAGGTGCGGTGGAACTGCAGACGTGTCACGGTGAGCGGGGGGCAACGAGTCAGCACGGAAGAGCATGTAATGGCAGATTCCCACGTAGAGACGGAAAAAATGGTTGGACATGGGAATACCAAGACAGCATCGGAGACTTGATCGAACGGCAGCGCGAGGCAAATCATTCTCCCAAGCACAAGGACTCCACTACAATAAAGCGAGAGTCCCCTCTAAATATTCATAGTACCTTTACGCACTCCCTGCGCGCGCTCTCTCTCTCTCTCTCGCTTCCCTCTGCTTTTACAGACCACAGCACCCTCTCCCACTCCTCTCGCCTGCTCCCACATCCATCAATGCTGGTCCCACTTCATCATCTCAGCCTCTCACATTTCCCTCTCTCCTCGCTTCGCCGCCCCTGCCTCATGTGTCTACTCCTCCCTTCTCACCCTCTTCCATCTTTCCGCACAGCTATAGATCCCTCTAACTCTCTCAGTAGCCCAACCCCTTTACTCAAGTCCCGCCCTCTGTCTTCCTCCACCTCTACATCCCATCCCCCACACGCCCTTATTTTCCGCAGCATCACTTCCCCCTCTGCCTCACAGTCTCTCCTCTCCTCTCTCATTCTATCTCTCCCCCTCTCTCTATCTCTCCCTTTCTCTCTCCGTCTCTGTCTGTCTCTTCCTCTCTCTCTCTTTTCCTCTCGCTCTCTCTTTCGCTCTTAATCCTCCCATGTGTCTCACTCGTTTCTCCCTTCACCCCCACCGTCTCGCTTCTCGTACCCTCTTTCTCCCCAACACCCTTCTGCCCATCGCTCCGCAGTTTTTTCTTTGTCTCCCCACCTGTGGCGAAAGAGTGTTGCCGATGGATTACTTTGGAAATTGTCTCTGGGCTGTCGGTACAGACAGTGTGATATTATTTTGTCGATCGACTCGGAGCGGTGAAGATGGTGCAGAGCAATGGGACCAGTTTGAGGATCGATACAGTGCTGTGGAGAGCGAGGGAACAGTGGGGTGAGTTTATGACGTATATAGTGACGTCGTCAGAGACAGCAGGGCAGTGGGAGTAGTTTAGAACTGGTACAGTGCTGTGAATAAGACTAGTACAGTGCTGCGGAGAAAGAGGGGGCAGTGTGATTAGTTTAGGGACCGATACAGTGTTTTGGACAGCACACATACACAACTACACTTTCTTATCTGCTCCTCCAGCTCTCCGTCGTGGTCTTTGACACACAGTCATTCCCTGAGACTACTGAGTTTGGTGGCCATGCATTAGATTTAGGGGTGGGTCCTGAAGTAGTCCCCAAATATTCTGACTGTGAAGGAGTCACTGAAGATACTTGACAGGTTGGTAGATATGAAAGTGTTTATTCATCACCACAAATAGACATTTTCTTGGGCAACTGTCGGCAGAGACTCTCAAACTGAAATTACGTCAGAAGGTTTTAATCCTGGTGACAATGGTAACAATATGTGATTCAATGCAGTCTGAAGCTTCAATGTTAGAATTCAAGATGTTGTGTCTGACGAACGGTTCCTTTGATGTACAGATTTACAGTGGAAGCACTTTGCAGTTGATGAAACAGCTTAGAAGGTTCAGTCGCTTTTGGTGGTTCCAACAAATCCACACAGATGGTCATAAAGCTTCTGAGAACTGAGATTCCAGAAGCCCAAGATTGCTATTGGATTGGTTGACGCGTGGACAGTCAGGGTGTGTAGGGGAACTAATCAAGTGTTGGTAGGTTCTCTTTAATACGAAGACATTATTGACACAGTGAATGTGGGCTGAAGGGCCAGTCCCCGTTGTTTATCTTTCTGTGTTCAAAGTCCAACAATCAGAAGGTAGAAGTTTCTTTTCTCAGAGCAAACTTTCCTCTCAGTGGTGATGACAGTATACAACTTTACCACCCATGATAAAGTTTCATCCAAACAAGCTGAGGATGGTTTCTGCTATCGGGACTGGGAGATGAGACTACAGTGAGATGAGCTATCATTACATTTGGTGGAGAATTAGAATGGAGAGTCAGTCTGCTCAGCAGGTGAGGTGGGGAGTTGGGTCTGATGGTGTTTGAAACAATACTGTATCCCCTTTGCTGGAGGAATGTCATTCGGAATTTACAACCCTCAGTCACATCACAATCTCCATCGTGTCATTTTCACAATCAATTCACTGAGGTAATCTCAGTGTTGCAACCAGGGACTGCCCTTGGCTGACGTAATCTGATTGTAAATAAATTTAAAGAATTGTTTATTTTTAAATCTGTTGAAACCTGTCCCCGTGGAGTCGCGAAATAGCATTAAAACCCCAGGTATGTGCAGCCTCGACATTTGATTCCGAGAGATCTTCTGTAGCACACGGGGCCACATCACTCGCCGGAGGAAATGCCTGCATTGTTGGATAGGTTCCAGCCTGTGTATGAAATATTGAACGTGTTCATTGTCGCCATTGGAGTTCCTGGTGAGTGAGCACAGATATTCGTGTTTAGCACTTCTGTCTGTAAACCTGTGAGAGCTTCCGCCTTGATGCGTGGCAGTAATATCCGTCAGTGATATCGATCCTCACTCTTCAATATTCTGATTTATCAGATTTAATGTCAAACGGAACTAAACCCCTGTCTCTCCTCTAACTCACGGGATCGACCCGAACGTTGATCTAGGCATTTGATGGAATTTTGTTCAGAGTGGTACCAATGCTGGGGACAGGCAGCTCTCCGGGAATGTGAGACTAGAATTTCATACATTGTGGTGACGACTGTTTATGAGTTATTGACCCGAGTGAATACTTGCTCCTTTAATGAAACACTGGTCATGTTGTTGCGTGACAGGAATCCTCCGGGAAGGTGTGACTGGGAAATTTCAATGGCACCTTGTCCATGTTGTCCCAGTGTTGGGAGCCGGGTATCCTCTCGGAAGGTGTGACTGGGAAGTTTTTATGACACCTTGTCGATGTTGTCCCAGTGATGGGGACAGGCAACTCTCCGGGAAGGAAAGACTGGAAGACTTTCAGTGGCACCGTCTCCATGTTGTCCCAGTCTGGAGAAGGGCAGCACTCCGGGACGGTGTGACTGGGAGCGATTTCCAGAGACTGAATTTCAGTCATTGTGTTTCTGATCAGATTGAACCCGTGCCTCCTGTGTTTCACTTCTCCCTGTGGAACTTGTCACAGTCGCATAATATTGCCTGTTGGTAAATAACTGGGCCTGATCTAATGAAACTGAGTCCACGGATCTACTGACGAGGGTTGTGGGGATGAGCTGCGCTGTAGAAGTAATCCATTAACGGAGCACTCGGCATTCTGGTTACTATGTTCTCCCGGCTTTCCCTCTGAGACCCGACCTCGCTCGGTGCACCCATGGGCCCTGAAGAAGTGTCTCGAACGGATATCTCGAGTGTCTGTACAATATCGCGAAAACTGCTGAGTTCCACCGGCAATGTGTGTGCGTTTTCGCCCTGTGGATACTGTTTCGGCCCCGTCAGGTGCTGAGTTTCCAGAGGCCGGATATTCACTGGAAATCAGTGAAATCGGCCCCACCAGCGACTAGAATCGCGTTAAGTACCGATCGTTGTCGTTCGTGCTGCTCGTGTTTAACCCCGACGATTACCGACACATCTCCTTATCTCCACATTGAAGAAGGCAGGTCAGAGACAGTCAAACCCATATTTGGTGTTGGATGAGCAGCCGTTCACCGCATCTAGTCTCCTCACCTCTGACTGAAACCCGAACCTGTGTCCATTCCCGGAGAATGAGTTTAATAATGCCCGATGTGTGTTCTCTTCTCTCTCCCTGCAGTGAATTTAGTGGCGATTGTGTTCCTGTCCCGGGGTAAGTGCAGCCTCTCTACCTGCACACTCGCTACCTGGTGGGCCATGGCAGTGGGGGATCTGCTGACCGTAGTCATAGAGGTCCTTCTGCGTCAGATCTTAGATTATTACTTTCCGTGGAGTATCCTGAGGATTACCCCTGCGTGCAAGGTAATCGAGGTACTGAGACTGACCGCCACATACTGCTCTGTCTGGTTCACTGTCACATTCACTATCGATCGGTTTGTCGCCATCTGCTGTCAGAAACTGAAAACAAAATATTGCACCGGGAGAACTGCAGCTGTGATTCTCACAACAACTGGCGTGCTGTCCTTTCTAAAAAAACGTTCCCCGCTACTTTCTCTTTGAACCCAGAGAGATAGTCAACAATGTACGGTGGTTCTGTAAAGTCACGGCCAACAGTTCCACTGACCTTGGATGGGTAGTGAACCGTTGGCTCGACATGATTTTCAATCCGGTCATCCCTTTCGTGTTGATTCTGCTGCTCAACGCTCCGACCGTGAGGCACATTGTTGTGGCCAGTCGTGTCCGTAAGGGGCTGAGGGGGTCTGAGCAAGGGGGAGAACAGCAGGGACCAGGAGATGGAGAGCCGGAGGAGGTCTATAGTTTTACTCTTTACCCTCTCCGGCAGCTTCATCCTCCTGTGGATGACGTGGTTGTTAAATTTCTTGTATTACGAGATCAAAGGAATACGATTCAATTTCAATGATTCTGAATGGATCTTCCATCGCGTCGGAGCCTTGCTGAAGAATTTCAGATGCTGCACGAACACATTTATTTACGCGGTCACTCAGTCGAAATTCAGGGAGCAGGTGATCAGCGCGGTGATATATCCGGTCACCTCGGTGATTCAGTTCATTACTCAAGCCGCACACTGAGCGGAGTCTGGAGGCGGCAACAGTGTCTCCAGTCCGGGCCCCAGATACTCACATTCACTGCCTGATCTCTCATGTTTTAATATCTATCTATCTACCTATCTATCTATCTATCTATCTATCTATCTATCTATCTATCTATCTATCTATCTATCTATCTATCTATCTATCTATCTATCTATCTATCTATCTATCTATCTATCTATCCATCGTAGTATTTTGCGAGTAAAGTTCAGAGCAGTAGTTGGATAAATTTACTTGATTCCGAAGAAACCAAAACCAGTCGCTCTACACTTTCGTCATCAGCAACGCACATCTCCTGAAAATATTATGGTTCAGGTTTAACATTACTGTGTTATACAGGTTGTTTGTTTTTTCCGGCATCAGTCTCGGGAAAAGATACAAAATGACACTAAATTAAAAATAAATAAACAAATTAGTGCGAATACAAGTGCCTGCGTTTGACCCATCTCCCTTGGGACAGGAATTGGCTCGAATAGACCCCGTCGCTTTGCACATGCGCTGAAGGGTCTTTTTACTCGCCGTTGGTGTGTGTGACCAAACCTTCACTATCCTGCAAGCATACAAAACCATGAGTTTGTATAAGTATGTGGCCGGTAAGAAGGTCGTATTGGGTCTCTTAAAGAGCAGTAAGAGGGATATGTTTCCAGTGACTGTCGGGATTTACTGAAATTTATTGAGAGGGAGGAGATGGGTATACTGCGGTTTGACCAATGCATTTGGGTTCTCCCTTACCACAAGCAAAAATCCAGAAAGCCAATAATAAATGTTATTGTTAATTTAGAACCGAGATGACTGCTCTTGAAAACATAGACCAACCTCACGTCAGGGGTAGGTGAGTTACTCGGCAGGATTCTAAAGGAGAGGATGTAAAGTTATCGAACAGCACGCACACACCTGACCCGGGAAATTATAGGCCGGTGTGTTTGACGTCAGTAGTAGGTAAATTATTGGACGCAGTTCTCTGAGATAGGATCTACAAGTATTTAGATAGACAGGGATTTATTAAGTAGAGTCAACATGGCTTTGTGCGTGGTAGGTCATGTTTAACAAATCTATTAGAGCTTTTCCGGGAGGTTACAAGGAAAGTGGATGAAGTCAAAGCATTGGATGTTGTCTACATGGTCTTCATTAAGGCCTTTGACAAGGTACCGCATGGGAGGTTAGTTAGGAAAAATTAGTCTCTAGGTATGCATGGTGACATAATAAATTGGATTAGACATTGGCTCAACGGGAGAAGTCAGAGAGTGGTAGTGGAGGATTACTTCTCTGAGTGGAGGCCTGTGACTAGTGGTGTGCCACAGAGATCAGGGCTGGTCCATTGTTATTTGTCATCATTATCAATGATCTGGATGATAATGTGGTAAATCGGATCAGCAAATTTGCTGATGATACAAAGATTGGAGGTGTAGTGGACAGTGAGGAAGGATTTCAAAGCTTGCAAAGGGATCTGGACCAGCTAGAAAAATGGGCTGAAAAATGGCAGATGGAGTTTAATACAGACAGGGTGTGAGGTATTGCACTTTGGAAGGAGAAACCAAGGTAGAACATACAAGGTAAATGGTAGGGCACTGAGGAGTGCAGTAGAACAGAGGGATCTAGGAATAATGGTGCATATCAAGACGTACAAACACGCTGGATGACCTCAGCAGGTCCAGGTCGGGCAGCATCCGTTGAAAGGAGCAGTCAACGTTTCGGGCCGATTACAAGGCATTTGGGGTATTGTGTACAGAAAACAGGTACAAAATTCGAGGTTTGGATGGTCCAAGCGCCGAGCGCGATGGTAAGGGTCCGTGTTTCGGGGCAGGTAGCGAGGGTGGGGCCGGTTCAGCTCGCTGTTCCGCGGGGTTAACCCGTCTCTGCGCTGAACTCAAACTCGAAACGCCACCGGCAGAGGACAACGAGGAAGCGCAGCACCATCTCCAATCGTCAGACCGTCTCTCCTCTTTCCCTATCTGCCCCATCATTCTTCCAGCCCAGAACCCTTCCCGCCACAACTCTCCCCTCTGCTCCCCACCCGCCGAATTCCCCTCGATCTTCCTTCTCTTTCCACCTCTCCCGTCCTCTCGCCCTCTCTACACCGGTCTTTCTCAAAACCCTTCCCCCCCACCCCATACTCTCACCCCATTCCCCATCTGCAGACAATCTGTCTCGCCCTGTCTTTGTTGTTCTCCCCTCTTACTCTCCCATCTCTCTCTCTCTCTCTCTCTCTCTCTCTCTCTCTCTCTCTTCTCTCTCTCTCTCTCTCTCTCTCTCTCTCTCTCTCTCTCTCTCTCTCTCTCTCTCTCTCTCTCTCTCTCTCTCTCTCTCTCTCTCTCTCTCTCTCTCTCTCTCTCTCTCTCTCTCTCTCTCTCTCTCTCTCTCTCTCTCGTCTCTCTCTCTCTCTCTCTCTCTCTCTCTCTCTCTCTCTCTCTCTCTCCCACCCGGATCGTTGAGATATTATCTGGGGAAGGTACGACCTGCACAAAAAGGACAATGTACACCTGAACCAAAATAGGCAGCAGTTCAAGAGCGTTTAAAACTACTTTGTCAGAGGGAATGGAACCGGGAAGATCTGGCTGAGGACGGAGTATTTGGTTTAAAAACAGACGCCGTGTGGTCGTGATCCTGTCAGGAAGACGATGCCAGTGACAGGGAAAAGATGTTGTCAACGGAATAAAATGCAATGTAGGAAGGGGGAGGAAATCAAAACAATTGATGAATACAGGACTGAAGTCGTTATAATAAATGCACGCGGTGTGCGAAATAAGGAAACATAAACTTCTGGCACAGTTAAAACATTCACAGGGTTGACATTGTGCGCATCACTGAATCGTGGGCGGGGAGAATTTTATAGCTGAGAGCTTAACCTCCAGGGATACAGATTGTAACGAAAACACAGGAATGTAGGCGGAGTGGATGAGGTGGATCTATTGGTAAAAATACATAATTATAATAAAATGCAACCACGGTGAAGAGGTGTTACAGTATCGGAAGGTGTAGAATCGCTGTGGGTAGAACTGAGAAACTGCGAGGGTTAAAAGGACCTTGATGGGAGTTACACAGAAAACCCAGAACAGTAGCAAAGATATGGTCTACACATTACAAAGGGGGAACAGAACTATCATTTCAAAGGGGCAATATTTGTGGAGTCATAGGGAACTCAGACTACGGTGAGGACGGCTCCGTGACTATGGACGCTCAGGAACTTCAAATGTGTGCTTGTTTTTTGCTGTTTGCACGATTTTATTTTATTTTCTCTCTGGGTTTGATGATCTTTTTTTTTCTTCTTTACTTGTGGCTTCCTGCAAGGAGGCTGATCACAAGGTTGTGTGTTGTGTTCGTAAGCCAATTAAAAAAATGAACCTGGTTTGATTGGATCTTAAGTTCCATTTGTTATGGATAATGCCTTTAAGGAGGGAGGGAGAGAGAGAGAGAGAGAGAGAGAGGAGGAGAGAGAGAGAGGAGAGAGAGAGAGAGAGAGAGAGAGAGAGAGAGAGAGAGAGAGAGAGGAGAGAGAGGAGAGGAGAGAGAGAGAGAGAGAGAGAGAGAGAGAGAGAGAGAGAGAGAAACTGAATACAACATACGAAAAACAGCTGCTGTTACTGCTGACTGCTTTGCTACAGAGAGAGAGGAAGAGTTACATGATGGACCCCTGGTGTTCAGCGTGTGTGTATTTTAACAAGATCAACTGTTTCTCTCGCGGACATGCAGAGGCTGTTGATGGAAATGGAAGAGTCACTGAATGAGCTCTTCGAGTGCCCACGAGTGTGGGTTTAGGATCGATTAAGAGAGATCGATCAGTGGCCATCACGGTGTGTGTCAGGGTGACCCTGTGCGAACTACCCGTGTGTTTATCCCTCGCCTGAAGACGATACCTTAGTGTAGTCATATTTGGCTAATATGACGGATTAGGAATACATCGTGAATATCGAAAACACCTTTTTAGTTGGATTACAAGTTCCTCTCTCTCACCTCAGTTCCGTGGATGGAACTGAATTTTCTTACATACCATCGTAAGACTGTAACTCTTGCCACCTGAGCTTGAATGAGTTTGGGAACTTTATTTTCACACCTATATATTCATAACACTGCTAACCCTTGGTTAACTTGGTTTAAGTTACTATATTACGTAGATCCTAATACAATAGTGATTGCTAACAGCACAACCGGGCTCCAGGTGTGTTCTATTGCGGAAGATACTTCTATAGTGTTGCGTGCACGTGACACTGGGCTTTGCCTTTGAAACGCCACGGGAGGAGGAGAACGAGGAAGCACCGCACCATCTCCCCATCTCCACCCGCCAGACCGTCTCTCCTCCTCCCCGCTCTGCTCATTCAGTCTTTCAGCCCCTCAACACTCCCCTCACCAACAGTGACCCTCTCCACAACTCTCCTCCCCCCAAAAGTCCCCCCACAACTCTTTCTTCCACGCCCAACCCGCCCAGTTCCCTCGATCCTGCGCGCTCCTGCCTTTTCTCTCCCCCTCTTTCTCGAGCTTTACGTACCAATCTCCCTTCTCTCTCCATTTCTCCCCATCTGTCTCTATAGCTTCTGTCCACCGGTCTTTCTCAAAACCCTTTCCCCCTCCACCTCATGCTCTCTCACTATCTCCCCTCTGCACCAGATCTCTCTCGCCCTGTTTCTCTCGTCTTTATCCCCTCTTCCTCTCCCATCTCCTCCCTCTCCCGTTAACCTCTGTCTCTCCATGCCTCTGGATTATCGGGATATTTTCTGTAGAAGGTACGTTTTACACCTGAACCAAATAGGAGCCATCATCGTTGTTGGCAGGTTTGCTCGAGCTGCCCGGGAGGGTTCAAACTAATTTGTCAGAGGGAATGGGACCGGGAGAGTCGGGCTGACGACGGGGTAGTTGGTTTAAAAACAGACGCCGTGCGCAGTGATCCTGTCAGCAAGAAGAGGCTGATGACAGGGCAAAGGTGTAGCCAACGCGATAAGTTGCAAAGTAAGAAGTGGACAAATTCAGAACGATTGGTGAATACAGGACTGAAGATGTTTTATTCAATGCACACAGTGTGCGGAATAAGGGAAATTAATTTGCAAGAGTGACATTTTGCGCATCACCGAATCGTGGATGAAAGAAAGTTATAGCTGGAAGCTTAATGTACAAGGACACACATTGTATCGAAAGAACATGGAGATAGGCGGTGTTGATGGGATGGCTGTATTGGTAGAAAAGATGAAAAACAGTTAAATAAAATCATGGAACAGAGGTGTTATAGTGTCGGAAGTATAAAAATCTTTCCGGGTAGAATGAGAAACTACAAGCAAAAAGGACAGGGATGGAGGTTCTACACAGACCGCAGAACAGTAGCAAAGATCTGGACCAGACATTACAATGGGGGAATAGAAAACACATGTCAAAAGGGCAATCTAACTCTAACCATGGGGGATTTCAATATGAAGGTAGTTTGGGAAAATCAGGTTGCTGCTGGATCTGAAGAGGGATACTCCGCAGAAGACCTACGAGACGGCATTTCAGAGCAGTTCGTGTTTGACCCACAGGGGGCTGAGCTAATCTGGACAGGGCGTGTGTACTGACCCGGATTTGATTAGAGAGGTTTCGGCAGAACACAATAAGATAACTTAAAAGCCATAGGGGGAAATGTCAAATATGAAGGAAAGCTAGCCAACAATAATAAGGAGGATACCAAAAGGATTTTCAGATATATGTGATGCTGTAGTTAAGATTATTACTGCGAACGCTATAGAAGATTTCATTTTGTTGCTTTCTGTAGAATTGATCTGTCCTGCTGGTAGTGTTTGGGTTTCAGTTGAACAAAGGGACTGTGATGTTCAACCAATGTGTCAGCCAGTCAGGTTGGTGGAAAGGGAGAAGTTTCTAGAGAAAGCTGGGCGGATTGAGGTTCGTGAGAGACACTGGTGCACGTCAGGGTCTCTTGGCTGATAGAGTACTGGGGAGAAAGATGGGCAGTGGGATTAGTATAGGGACAGGCACCGTACTGTGCTGACATATGGGGCAGATGGAACAGTTGAGAGGGTGATAAAGAGGCGGGCAGTAATAACTGTTTAGAGGCTGATACAGTACTGCGGAGAAAGCGGGAACTGTGGGCTGAGGTTAGGGGCTGATACGGTGTTGTGGAAAAAGAGAGGGCAGTGAGATTAGTTTAATGGCTGAAACAGTACTGTGGAGAAAGAGGGGCATTGGGATTAGTTTACGGGCTGATACAGTGAGATGAGCTGTGATTACAGCAGGTGGAGAATCAGAGTGGAGAGGCCGCTTTACTCTTAGTCAATCTGCTCAGCCGATGGACAAGAGTCGCACTGACACAAGGTGAGGTGGAGAGTTGGGTCTGATGGTGTTTGAAACAATTTCCCCTTTGCTGCAGGAATGTCACTCGGAATTTACAACCCTTAGTCACATCACAATCTCCATTGTTTCTGTTTCACAATTAATTCACTGAGGTAATCAGAGTGTTGCAAGCAGGGATTTCACTTGGTTGACGTAATCAGATTGTAAATAAATTTGAAAAATGTTTATTTTTAAACCTGTTGAAAGCTGTCCCCGTGGATTCTGTAAATAGTATTAAAACCCCAGATATGTGCAGCCTCGACATTTCATTCCGAGAGATTTCCTGTAGCACTGGGGAATAGATCACCGACCAGAGAATATGCCTACATTATTTGATAGCTACCTGCGAGTGGACAAAATACTGAACGTGTTCATTGTCGCCATTGGAGTTCCTGGTGAGTGAGCACAGATATTTTTGTCAGGCACTTCTGTCTGTAAACCGGAGAGAGCCTGTATGGGGTCATTTTACCAGCTTCCCGCTTTATGTTCATGGTAGTAATATCCGTCATTGATATCGATTCTGTCTATTCAATATTCTGATTTATCATCTTTAATCACAATCGGAACTAAACCCCTGTCTCTCCTCTAACTCGCGGGATCGACGCGAACGTTATTCTTGTATTTGGTGGAATTTTGTTCAGAGTGGAACCAATGCTGGGGACAGGCAGCTCTCCGGGAATGTGAAACTAGGAATGCTCGTGTTGGGAGCCGGGTATCCTCCGGGAAGGTGTGTCTGGGAAGTTTTAATTACCGTCAGATGTTGGGTTTCCAGAGGTCTGGACAGTTAGTGACTGGAACCAGGATGAGCACCGGTCGTTGTTGTTCATGCCGTTGGTTTATAAACCCGACAATTACCGATACATCGCCTTATCTTCACACTGAAGAATGCAGGCCAGAGACAGCGTGACCCATGTTAGGTGTGAGATGAGCCGTCGTCGGCACGGACTAGAAGGGCCAAGATGGCCAGTTTCCGTGCTGTAATTGTTATATGTTTTATGGTTCACCGCTTCTAGTCTCCTGACCTCTGCCTGAAACACGAACCTGTGTACATTCCCGGAGAATGAGTTTAATAATGCCCGGTGTCTGTTCTGTTCTCTCTCCCTGCAGTGAATTTAGCGGCGATTGTGATCCTGTCCCGGGGAAATTGCGGCCTCTCTACCTGCACCACTCGCTACCTGGTGGCCATGGCAGCGGGGGATCTGCTGACCGTAGTCATAGAGGTCCTTTTGCGTCATGTCTTAGATTATTACTTTCCGTGGAATTTTCTGAGGATTACCCCTGTGTGCAGGTTTATAGAAGTCCTGAGGAAAACTGCCACATACTGCTCTGTCTGGTTCACCGTCGCCTTCACGTTTGATCGGTTTGTCGCCATCTGCTGTCAGAAGCTGAAAACAAAATATTGCACCGGGAAAACTGCGGCTGTGATTCTCACAACAATCGGCGTGCTGTCCTTTCTGAAAAACGTTCCCCGCTACTTCCTCTGGGAACCCGGACAGATGATCAACAATGTACCGTGGATCTGTAGACTAAAGGACAACACTTCCACTGACCTCGGATGGGTAATAAACCGTTGGCTCCGCATGGTTTTAAATCCGTTCATCCCTTTCGTTGTGATTCTGCTGCTCAACTCTCTGACGGTCAGGCACATTGTTGTGGCCAGTCGTGTCCGTAAGGGGCTGAGGGGTCAGAGCAAGCGGGAGAACAGCAGGGACCCGGAGATGGAGAGCCGGAGGAGGTCTGTGGTTTTACTCTTCACCCTCTCCGGCAGCTTCATCCTCCTGTGGATGACGAACGTTGTAAATTTCTTGTATTCTCGGATCAAAGGATTACAATTCAATTTCAATGATTCTGAATGGATCTTTCACATGGTCGGAGCCTTGCTAAAGAATTTCAGCTGCTGCACGAACACATTTATTTACGCCGTGACTCAGTCGAAATTCAGGGAGCAGGTGATCAGCGCGGTGAAATATCCGTTCACCTCAATGATTCAGTTCATTACTCAAGCCGCGAAATGAGCGGAGTCTGGTGGCGGCAGCCGTGATTTTAAGTTCTACCCACCGTCAATGAGGGGCTGGAGATGGGGAAGGGGGGCGCAATTCATATGCATTTTTCTTAGTTTTGCAGTTTGGGACATAAGTGCACCGCGTGGTTGTAGTGGTGGGTCTGAATTCTGGGATGAGGATTCTGGTTCGTATTTGGAATCAGAGCACAATCACTATCCTGTCTCCTTCTGACTTGAGTCCTGCCTTCCCGACAACAAAAGACCTGAGTCGTCACTGCGCCTGTCTGTGTTAATTAAGTCCTTTCTGTGGTGGGCGACCACCGAATCACACGGTTCTTCAGCTGTGGTCTCACAAATCCAGACTTTCGGATCACTGCGTTGTTCTGAAACAATTGAACTGGTCATTTCATGCCTCGCTGAACCAATCCTGGCTGATCACACAAGCTCCACATCTCTGAATTTTCCTTATATTCCTGTGGATTTTAAAATCCTCCATCGCCTCTGCCTCCACCATCGCCCCGGCAATTCATTCCAGACACTCAACATTACGAGTATGAAAAGAAAGACTTGCAACGCACATCTCCTGAAAACATTACTGGTTAGTTTTAACATTACTGTGTTTTACAGGTTGTTGTTTTTTTTTTGCATCAGTTTCGGGAAAAGATACAAAATGACAAAAAGTTAAAAAGAAACAGATAAATTAATCGTGCTAAAACAACGGCCTGCGTTTGACTCTTGTCCTCTGGGGCAGGAATTGGCTTGAATGTACCTTCGCCGCTTTACTCATGTGCTGATGGGTCTTTTCCCCGCTGTCGGACTTTATGATCAAACCTTCACAATCCTGCCCGCAGACAAACTTCCTTTAAATTTATCCAAGTACAAGGGCACTAAGGAAGTCGCGTCTGGTCTGCTCAGGAGCATTAAGTGGGATATGTTTCCAGCGTCAGGCAGGATTTACTGCACATTATTGCACGGGAGTAGTTGGCTATACTGGGGACTTGGGGAACGCGTTTGGGTTGTCCCGAGACACAGGTAAGATTCCAGAAAGTCACAAATAGACATTATTGTTATTTTAGAAGGGTGGTCTCTCAAAAGCAGAGACCAAGCTCACACCAGCGGTAGGATTCTTAGCGAGAAATTGTAGAATTATCGAACAGCACTCACACAAACGGATCCCCTGACCCTTCCAATCTGCGCCGACCTGTTTTCTAGCCTCGTCCACTCGGCGTGTACCGGAACAATAGCCTTCCACACCCCTTACCATCTGTGCACCTTCCGAGAAAGGAACAAGACTAGGAGAGAATAGAAAAGCCGTTCGGAGAAAAACATCAACCCCACTCCGCACAGAAAGGAACAGCATCACGATCGCCAACCCCCAAACCCCTGCACCGCGCAAAACAGAACAAAAATATCACCCAAACCCCACTCCCCTCCGAAATCAAAAGGGCAAGAAAGGGGCCAAAAACACGGAACGTACATCGCCACAATGCATGAACGCCATTATGTTCAGCACGTAAAGCAGTAACACAGAAACATCTTCCTTCGTCACCGAAAAGTGAGACACCAGACGAAAGCTCGACGCGCCTGGCACAGCGAGAGGCGTGCTAGTCTCAATATTTTACGTTTATTATGGAAGGGAGTAAGAGGAGAGAAAGAGGAAGCCTGGGAGAAAGAGAGTAATAAGGTGCAAAGACAGAGATAGGAAGAGAGGCTGAGAGCTTGGGAGGAGATCGGAACAGAGGAAAAAGAGAAAGAGAATCAGCCGATCAGGTCCCGGGACAGCAGAGAGGACTCTGCAGATGAACGGCACCAAACGGCTCAGCAGTAAAGCATACACTCCACATTCTACCAACCCATACAGCCCCTTCGCAGAGGAAACACTAACCATCCCAGTAAAGTAACCCCCAGTATGCAAGGGGAAAGAAAAGAGACCAATTGTACCAATGCAATTTTATAAGAACGAAGCTTTTGCAATCGATTAGCCATTGCATGCGGGGCTTCAACGAGCCGTGATGGTGGGTGAGGGGACTTAGTGAACGAACCTTTGCGACCCTATTGAGCTTTTGCTTGGGGTAATGTGGGAGAAGGAGTGGGTGCCAGAGCGGCCATTGTATTCTAACTCTACGCCCAACACTCCGATGAGGAGTCGGTGGGGAAGTGATCATTTGCCGATGCACAGGAAGATCCAGTAAATACACATCACGGTGATATTGAACCACCCGGTGAGTGTGGCGTGTAATCAATAGCCCATCGTGTCTTCCTCCCCCCACCCCCGTGTTACAGCCGCCTGGTTGTTGGTGTGGTGTGTTTGGCGTGTGCGCGCATGGGGGCGATGGTGCTGGGGCGTTGAGGGTTCTGTTGGTGGGAGATCCGTGGAGTTGTAGCTGATATCTTAGTGGCTGAAGCAGAGAGAGGGGGAAGGGTTGGTGAGATTGCGGTGAGTCCTCACTCCGTACACCGGCCACGGAGGAGGGAAACCTGAGGGTCGTCCCTCCAGCAGTTTCCTTGACGTCCGAAGAGGGGCGGCTCTTCACAACGCTGAGAAAGCGGGTTAAGGTGGAGATAGTTTAGGGTCAGTCAGATATCGAACTGGGCTTGAGAGAGTGGAGAAGAGTCGGGGAGAGAATGTCATTACGTCGCCCCTCCCCACATCCTCCATCCAGCTCTACACCAAACCCCATCTCCGTTGCCCCACCCTTCCCAATGACTCACTCGGCCTCTGAGAAATCCTCTCTCCAGGAATGAGTTCCGCGCCGCCGACACCCCTCCACCTGCTACGCACCTAAGCGTGTCGGTCGCAACTTCCCTCCCCTGTGTCCCAAACAATCCGGCAACCGCTCCGTCCCGCATACGCTGCCCCCCCATCTCCGTTCCCCTCTCTGAGCAAGCTCATCACTCCATTAGTTACCAACAGCGCTCACCGTCTACGTCAACCTCCCCTGCCCTACAGCCTATCTCGCCTCCGTTAACCACACCCTCTTCAATATCCCAAGGAAACTTCGTCTCCCAGTCTCGTCCCGAATTCGTGACTTCCTCTCTGCCTATCCCCTCTTTCTCCTGCACCCAACACCGTCTTCGTCACTCCTCCCTCCCGTACACACCTCCGGGGATCCATCACCGCGTCCTTCACCTACAGCACCCTACACCGTCTTCGTCACTCCTCCCTCCACTACACACCTCCGGGGATCCATCACCGCGTCCTTCACCTACAGCACCCCCCGTCTCCTTCAGTTCCTCCCTCGCCCGCACCTCTCACAAATTTGAGACGATCCCTTACTCAGGCATTAACTTGATCAGTCTAGCTGGAACTAGTCACTTCCCACTGACGAAGATTTACCGCAGTGAAACAGGACAGTTTCACTTCGAAGTTCTTCTCCACTGTACGCTTCATTTAATCCGGGCAGGAACAGCAGCAGGGCAAATGTCTGAGAGAACCTCCGAGCTGAGTTGAGTTTCGAATCGCCTGCACGACCTGGCATGTTTGTGGTGTGAACTGCAGTATCGAGGGTGCAAGACGGTTGCGGGCCAAATCTACGCGACCGGGCCCGAACCCGAGAGCGGGCAATGAGCCAATGTTTGGCCCAAGCCGGAGAGGACATGGAGGCGTTTCGTGATTCGATGCGGCAGAACCGAGGCCAGAGCGAGAAAAGAACCGATCGAGTCAAGAGCCGGACAGAATTAGAAAGACCTTGACAAGCTGAATACCGGTTCCGTGCACAGGCTGGAGAGCTGGAGGGGGTACGGCCCGACGTTCCGATGGTCCAAGCGCCGAGCGTGATGGAAGATGTCCGGGTTTACCGGCCGGTGGCGAGGGAGGGGCCGGTTCAGTTTGCTGCTCCGCGGGGTTAACCCCTCTCTGCTCTGAACTCAGACTTGGAACGTCACCGCAAGAGGACAAAGGTGAAGCGCAGCACCGTCTCCAATCGTGAGACCGTCTCTCCTCTTTCCCTGTCTGCCCCAGCAGCCAGCAAACAACCCTACCCTCCTCAGAAACTCCTCCCTCCACAACTCTCTTTGCTCTCCACCCGCTGAATTCGCCTCGATCTTCCTACTCTCTCCACTTCTCCCCACCTCTCGCCATGTCTCTACAGTCTTTCTCAAAACCCCTTCCCCCTCCAACCCATGCACACTCCCTATTCCCCATCTGTAGCCGATCTGTCTCGCCTTCTCTCTTGTTTTCCCCCCTTACACACACTCTCTCTCTCTCTCTCTCTCTCTCTCTCTCTCTCTCTCTCTCTCTCTCTCTCTCTCTCTCTCTCTCTCTCTCTCTCTCTCTACCAGCGCAGTTCATAGGGTCTATTCTGGACCCCTTTACAAACTAGGGTGACCCCTAACACCCCCCTCATTTTGAGAAATTTTTACAGAGGAAATTTTTCAGGTTAAATGTGCATTACAGAGTTTAAAACAATACATAAGTACAGAGTAAAACGGGTACAGTTTCAAACTTAACATCTAGATTAAAAATTGGCTATAATCTTGTCAGTACCTTTGACATGTCTAATCTCTAGGTCATATTCTTGCAATATCAGACTCCAATTCAACAAACTTCTGCTCTTATTTTTTCATATTAGTCAGAAATCCTAACGGATTATCATCTGTGTAAATTATCAGTGGCTTCTGGTTAGGACAAATATAAACTTCGAAATGTTGTAATGCCAGAATAAGTGTCAGTAACTCTTCTTCCACAGTGGAATATTTTTTCTGGTGTACATCAAATTTCTTTGAGAAATATGCCACTGGGTGTGCAATGTCATTTTTTTCTTTTTGTAGAAATACTGACCGAGCAACCTCGTCACTGGCGTCTGTTGCTATAGAGAATGGCTTCGAAGAATCCGGTGCGTTGTGCACAGGATGATAACACAATTTAATTTTTAGTCTCTCAAACGCCTCCTGGAAGAGGTCAGTCCAGACCAATCCCTCACTATTCCCCAGGAGTTTTGTAAGGGAGTGAGCGATATCTGCAAAGTTTTCTTTTACAGAACTTTTGGTAATACCCCACCATTCCTAAAACCTTCTCAAAGTTTTCTTGTTAGTGGAACGGGAACCTTAGCAATAGTCTGTACGATGGCTTGTACAGGAGCCAGTTGCCCCTGACCTACAACATACCCCAGATACGTGACAGTAGCGTGGCCGAATTCACTGTTAGCGAGGATCACTGTTAGATTGGCCTCTGACAGCCGTTTGAACAGTTCTTTCCACAGCTGCAATGAGCTCTCCCCACGTGTCACTCCAGACCACTAAATCATCGATTAGAAGCCCCTGTGTTTTCTAAACCTCTAATTAACAAATCAATCATTCTTTGAAATGTTCCAGGAGCATTTTTCATTCCGAAAGTTAACACGTCATATTCATACAGCCCTGAAGGTGTGATAAACGCTGAGATTTCTCTCGCCCTTTCAGTCAAAGAACACACCAATATCCTTTCAGCAGGTCAATTTTTGTGAGGTAGCCTTTCTCACTTTATCAATACAATCATCTACTCTTGGAATAGGATAAGCATCTGACCTTGTTACTGCATTAACTTTTCCGTAATCAGTACAGAATCCAATACCTCCATCTGACGTAGGGACAATCACGCGCGGTGACGCTCAGTCTGAAGTGGATCGCCTAATGATACCGGCTGCGAGCATGTATGCAATTTCTTTTTCCACCAGCTTGCTTTCCTCCAAGTTTATTCTATAGGGATGTTGTTTAATGGATTGGGCTGAATTTACAATGACATCTAACTATCTTCAAATTCAAACATCTGTTCTACTGCTCTCTTATCAGACCAATGCTTCATTATGACTTGGGAGTCTTGTAAATTTTTCCTTTCAAGGTCGCATACCTTATTAAGCCTCTCGCGGAATTTCAGAACAAAATCTATCACACTGTCGGGTTAGACCACTACTCTCTGAGTAAGGTCAAAGGTGACACAATATGCTTAGCTCTCAACTCTCTAACAATCCCCTGGAATGTTTTCGAAGTAAAGTTACTACCCTGGTCAGATTGGATTTCTTTAGGTAGTCTTACCAGTGTGGAAAATTTGATAAGTGCTTTTACCACAGTCTTGGCCTTGATGATCCTGAGGGGAACCACTCCATGGAACCTAGACACAGCATACATGATAGTTAACAGATACTCGTAGCCAGCTGCAGTCTTTGGCAATGGGCCCACACAATCCACTACCACCCTGGAAAATGGTTCACCAGAAACAGGTATCGGTCTAACTGTTGCTGCTGGGATCACCTTTAGGTTTTCCTGCACCCTGACAGGTATAGCAAGTCCTGCACAAGTTCACAACATCCTTCCTTAAATTACACCAGTAGAATTCCTTCATAATTCTATTTACTGTCTTCCTCACTCCAAAGTGTCCACCTAAAGGCATACTGTGAGCCAACTTTAAGATCTCAGCCCTGTAAGCTTTCGGGACCACAACTTGATGTTCAATGGCCCAATCCTCACTTGCAGGCACAGTAGGCGGTCTCCACTTTCTCAGTAACACCCCATCCCTAAGATAATTCCCTACTGACTCTCTCTGAAGTTCCTCTTCTGTTCTCCTTTAACGCAGCAATTTCAGAATTCCGACTTTGTTCTGCTATTAATCCATCCCTAACCAAGGACAAACGTTTCTCACCCTCCTTCCTCTCCTCAGCCTTACGCCTCAAATCCTGACGTAATATAAGAGGTAGAATAGTCTCTGACAAATTTCCATACATTAAACCCCTGTCTTTGCTAACGACAGCAGTATCTGTGCGTGGATCGTCAGCCACCAGCTGTACCACTGAATAGACTTCACCCTGGACAGGTGCCAACCTACCACTTAAGTCTACCAAGCTGAGGAACATCACTAAGGTTACGGAGAGCATGTTAACCTTCAGAATGTTACCAAACAATCCATTGATTCTGTTTTTTCGACCTTTACTTCGATTCGTCTCCATAGTAACCCAGTCAGGTGGTCTCTCAAACCCAAAACAAGCATTTCCCTCTACATTGTAATCTTGAACATCAGCTCTATGACCTTGGAGTTGCTTATTTCCAACTTCTAAAACAGAATCTAACGAGCTGACGCATATTTCAACAGACCAATGTCCTGCAAGCAGGGTAAAAAGGTCTCGAATCCATTCCAAACTCCTCAAATTCCAGAAAGAACCCCTTTCTCACTACTGTCCAGAAAACTCCCATCACCAGCTTTCAGCTCATCGCCAACTTTTAGAACACCGTCGAACACAAATAACTGAGAATCCTCAATTTCCACTGGCACCAAGGTTAACGCTTCATTCACTGACACAAGTCCATCTGACAGAAAAATAAATGCATTCCTTTCCAACCGAGTCAGACACCTTAGATCTTAACTGAGTTTCAACACAAGGTTCAACAACTTGGAAATTCACAAGTGCTTCAACAACCTGATCACAGGCAAACGGAACAGCTGCCTCTTCTAGGCTTTCCATACAAGTCCCAGTTTCAAATTCCAGGTTCCCCTGATCCTCCCAGCTACTTTCTGGGCAACTCCTATCCGGAGTAAACTCAACTTTGTGGGTTAAAACAACCTCGTCTGCTAACCCTGCAGACTTCCTCAAGATAGCGACATCCTTCTCATCTCTGAATTCCTTTACATCATCGCGAACATATTTCTTAAATTCTTCAATACCAGCCAGCTCTTTGACGCTGTAAGAATCACCGGTGTCCAACACTGGACATCCCAGCTGCCACATCTTCCTCTCGAACAGTCTCTCCTTCTGCTTCTTCCCTCTGTTTCCTTGCTCCTTCTCTCTGCTTCCTTGCTTCATCCCTCTGTTTCCTAGCTTCATCCCTCTGTTTCCTTGTTTCTTCCCTCTGTTTCCTTGCTTCATCTCTCTGTTTCCTTGCTTCTTCCCTCTGTTTCCTTGCTTCATCCCTCTGTTTCCTTGCTTCATCCCTCTGTTTCCTTGTTTCATCCCTCTGTTTCCTTGTTTCATCCCTCGGTTTCCTTGCTTCATCTCTCTGTTTCCTTGCTTCATCCCTCTGTTTCCTTGCTTCATCTCTCCGTTTCCTTGCTTCATCCCTCTGTTCCCTTGCTTCATCCCTCTGTTTCCTTGTTTCTTCCCTCTGTTTCCTTGCTTCATCCCTCTGTTTCCTTGCTTCATCCCTGTTTCCTTGCTTCTTCCCTCTGTTTTCTTGCTTCATCTCTCTGTTTCCTTGCTTCTTCCCTCTGTTTCCTTGCTTCATCCCTCTGTTTCCTTGCTTCATCTCTCTTTTTCCTTGCTTCTTCCCTCTGTTTCCTTGCTTCATCCCTCTGTTTCCTTGCTTCATCTCTCTGTTTCCTTGCTTCTTCCCTCTGTTTCCTTGCTTCATCCCTCTGTTTCCTTGCTTCATCTCTCTTTTTCCTTGCTTCTTCCCTCTGTTTCCTTGCTTCATCCCTCTGTTTCCTTGCTTCATCTCGCTGTTTCCTTGCTTCTTCCCTCTGTTTCCTTTCTTCATCTCTCTGTTTCCTTGCTTCTTCCCTCTGTTTCCTTGCTTCATCCCTCTGTTTCCTTGTTTCATCCCTCTGTTTCCTTGTTTCATCTCTGATTCCTTGCTTCATCCCTCTGTTTCCTTGTTTCATCCCTCTGTTTCCTTGCTTCATCTCTCTGTTTCCTTGCTTCTTCCCTCTGTTTCCTTGCTTCATCCCTCTGTTCCCTTGCTTCTTCTCTCTGTTTCCTTGCTTCTTCCCTCTGTTTCCTTGCTTCATCTCTCTGTTTCCTTGTTTCTTCCCTCTGTTTCCTTGCTTCATCCCTCTGTTTCCTTGCTTCATCTCTCTGTTTCCTTGCTTCATCTCTCTGTTTCCTCGCTTCATCCCTCTGTTTCCTTGTTTCATCTCTCTGCTTCCTTGCTTCATCCCTCTGTTTCCTTGCTTCATCTCTCTGTTTCCTTGCTTCATCCCTCTGTTCCCTTGCTTCATCCCTCTGTTTCATTGTTTCTTCCCTCTGTTTCCTTGCTTCATCCCTCTGTTTCCTTGCTTCATCTCTCTGTTTCCTTGCTTCATCTCTCTGTTTCCTCGCTTCATCCCTCTGTTTCCTTGTTTCATCTCTCTGCTTCCTTGCTTCATCCCTCTGTTTCCTTGCTTCATCTCTCTGTTTCCTTGCTTCATCTCTCTGTTTCCTTGCTTGATCCCTCTGTTTCCTTGCTTCATCTCTCTGTTTCTTTGCTTCATCCCTCTGTTCCCTTGCTTCATCCCTCTGTTTCCTTGTTTCTTCCCTCTGTTTCCTTGCTTCATCCCTCTGTTTCCTTGCTTCATCTCTCTGTTTACTTGCTTCATCCCTCTGTTTCCTTCTTTCATCTCTCTGCTTCCTTGCTTCATCCCTCTGTTTCCTTGCTTCATCTCTCTGTTTCCTTGCTCCTTCTCTCTGCTTCCTTGCTTCATCCCTCTGTTTCCTAGCTTCATCCCTCTGTTTCCTTGTTTCTTCCCTCTGTTTCCTTGCTTCATCTCTCTGTTTCCTTGCTTCTTCCCTCTGTTTCCTTGCTTCATCCCTCTGTTTCCTTGCTTCATCCCTCTGTTTCCTTGTTTCATCCCTCTGTTTCCTTGTTTCATCCCTCGGTTTCCTTGCTTCATCTCTCTGTTTCCTTGCTTCATCCCTCGGTTTCCTTGCTTCATCTCTCCGTTTCCTTGCTTCATCCCTCTGTTCCCTTGCTTCATCCCTCTGTTTCCTTGTTTCTTCCCTCTGTTTCCTTGCTTCATCCCTCTGTTTCCTTGCTTCATCCCTGTTTCCTTGCTTCTTCCCTCTGTTTTCTTGCTTCATCTCTCTGTTTCCTTGCTTCTTCCCTCTGTTTCCTTGCTTCATCCCTCTGTTTCCTTGTTTCATCTCTCTGTTTCCTTGTTTCTTCCCTCTGTTTCCTTGCTTCATCCCTCTGTTTCCTTGCTTCATCCCTGTTTCCTTGCTTCTTCCCTCTGTTTCCTTGCTTCATCTCTCTTTTTCCTTGCTTCTTCCCTCTGTTTCCTTGCTTCATCCCTCTGTTTCCTTGCTTCATCTCTCTGTTTCCTTGCTTCTTCCCTCTGTTTCCTTGCTTCATCCCTCTGTTTCCTTGCTTCATCTCTCTTTTTCCTTGCTTCTTCCCTCTGTTTCCTTGCTTCATCCCTCTTTTTCCTTGCTTCATCTCTCTGTTTCCTTGCTTCTTCCCTCTGTTTCCTTGCTTCATCTCTCTGTTTCCTTGCTTCTTCCCTGTTTCCTTGCTTCATCCCTCTGTTTCCTTATTTCATCCCTCTGTTTCCTTGTTTCATCTCTGTTTCCTTGCTTCATCCCTCTGTTTCCTTGTTTCATCCCTCTGTTTCCTTGCTTCATCTCTCTGTTTCCTTGCTTCTTCCCTCTGTTTCCTTGCTTCATCCCTCTGTTCCCTTGCTTCTTCTCTCTGTTTCCTTGCTTCTTCCCTCTGTTTCCTTGCTTCATCTCTCTGTTTCCTTGCTTCTTCCCTCTGTTTCCTTGTTTCATCTCTCTGTTTCATTGCTTGAACCCTCGGTTTCCTTGCTTCATCTCTCTGTTTCCTTGCTTCATCTCTCTGTTTCCTTGCTTGATCCCTCTGTTTCCTTGCTTCATCTCTCTGTTTCTTTGCTTCATCCCTCTGTTCCCTTGCTTCATCCCTCTGTTTCCTTGTTTCTTCCCTCTGTTTCCTTGCTTCATCCCTCTGTTTCCTTGCTTCATCCCTCTGTTTCCTTGTTTCTTCCCTCTGTTTCCTTGCTTCATCCCTCTGTTTCCTTGCTTCATCCCTCTGTTTCCTTGCTTCATCTCTCTGTTTCCTTGCTTCTTCCCTCTGTTTCCTTGCTTCATCTCTCTGTTTCCTTGCTTCTTCCCTCTGTTTCCTTGCTTCATCCCTCTGTTTCCTTGTTTCATCCCTCTGTTTCCTTGTTTCATCTCTGTTTCCTTGTTTCATCTCTCTGTTTCCTTGCTTCATCCCTCTGTTTCCTTGCTTCATCTCTCTTTTTCCTTGCTTCTTCCCTCTGTTTCCTTGCTTCATCCCTCTGTTTCCTTGCTTCATCTCTCTGTTTCCTTGCTTCTTCCCTCTGTTTCCTTGCTTCATCCCTCTGTTTCCTTGCTTCATCTCTCTTTTTCCTTGCTTCTTCCCTCTGTTTCCTTGCTTCATCCCTCTGTTTCCTTGCTTCATCTCTCTGTTTCCTTGCTTCTTCCCTCTGTTTCCTTGCTTCATCTCTCTGTTTCCTTGCTTCTTCCCTCTGTTTCCTTGCTTCATCCCTCTGTTTCCTTGTTTCATCCCTCTGTTTCCTTGTTTCATCTCTGTTTCCTTGCTTCATCTCTCTGTTTCTTTGCTTCATCCCTCTGTTCCCTTGCTTCATCCCTCTGTTTCCTTGTTTCTTCCCTCTGTTTCCTTGCTTCATCCCTCTGTTTCCTTGCTTCATCCCTCTGTTTCCTTGTTTCTTCCCTCTGTTTCCTTGCTTCATCCCTCTGTTTCCTTGCTTCATCCCTCTGTTTCCTTGCTTCATCTCTCTGTTTCCTTGCTTCTTCCCTCTGTTTCCTTGCTTCATCTCTCTGTTTCCTTGCTTCATCTCTCTTTTTCCTTGCTTCTTCCCTCTGTTTACTTGCTTCATCCCTCTGTTTCCTTGCTTCATCTCTCTGTTTCCTTGCTTCTTCCTTCTGTTTCCTTGCTTCATCTCTCTGTTTCCTTGCTTCTTCCCTCTGTTTCCTTGCTTCATCCCTCTGTTTCCTTGTTTCATCCCTCTGTTTCCTTGTTTCATCTCTGTTTCCTTCCTTCATCCCTCTGTTTCCTTGTTTCATCCCTCTGTTTCCTTGCTTCATCTCTCTGTTTCCTTGCTTCTTCCCTCTGTTTCCTTGCTTCATCCCTCTGTTCCCTTGCTTCTTCTCTCTGTTTCCTTGCTTCTTCCCTCTGTTTCCTTGCTTCATCTCTCTGTTTCCTTGTTTCTTCCCTCTGTTTCCTTGCTTCATCCCTCTGTTTCCTTGCTTCATCTCTCTGTTTCCTTGCTTCATCTCTCTGTTTCCTCGCTTCATCCCTCTGTTTCCTTGTTTCATCTCTCTGCTTCCTTGCTTCATCCCTCTGTTTCCTTGCTTCTTCCCTCTGTTTCCTTGCTTCATCCCTCTGTTTCCTTGCTTCATCTCTCTTTTTCCTTGCTTCTTCCCTCTGTTTCCGTGCTTCATCCCTCTGTTTCCTTGCTTCATCTCGCTGTTTCCTTGCTTCTTCCCTCTGTTTCCTTTCTTCATCTCTCTGTTTCCTTGCTTCTTCCCTCTGTTTCCTTGCTTCATCCCTCTGTTTCCTTGTTTCATCCCTCTGTTTCCTTGTTTCATCTCTGTTTCCTTGCTTCATCCCTCTGTTTCCTTGTTTCATCCCTCTGTTTCCTTGCTTCATCTCTCTGTTTCCTTGCTTCTTCCCTCTGTTTCCTTGCTTCATCCCTCTGTTCCCTTGCTTCTTCTCTCTGTTTCCTTGCTTCTTCCCTCTGTTTCCTTGCTTCATCTCTCTGTTTCCTTGTTTCTTCCCTCTGTTTCCTTGCTTCATCCCTCTGTTTCCTTGCTTCATCTCTCTGTTTCCTTGCTTCATCTCTCTGTTTCCTCGCTTCATCCCTCTGTTTCCTTGTTTCATCTCTCTGCTTCCTTGCTTCATCCCTCTGTTTCCTTGCTTCATCTCTCTGTTTCCTTGCTTCATCCCTCTGTTCCCTTGCTTCATCCCTCTGTTTCATTGTTTCTTCCCTCTGTTTCCTTGCTTCATCCCTCTGTTTCCTTGCTTCATCTCTCTGTTTCCTTGCTTCATCTCTCTGTTTCCTCGCTTCATCCCTCTGTTTCCTTGTTTCATCTCTCTGCTTCCTTGCTTCATCCCTCTGTTTCCTTGCTTCATCTCTCTGTTTCCTTGCTTCATCTCTCTGTTTCCTTGCTTGATCCCTCTGTTTCCTTGCTTCATCTCTCTGTTTCTTTGCTTCATCCCTCTGTTCCCTTGCTTCATCCCTCTGTTTCCTTGTTTCTTCCCTCTGTTTCCTTGCTTCATCCCTCTGTTTCCTTGCTTCATCTCTCTGTTTCCTCGCTTCATCCCTCTGTTTCCTTCTTTCATCTCTCTGCTTCCTTGCTTCATCCCTCTGTTTCCTTGCTTCATCTCTCTGTTTCCTTGCTCCTTCTCTCTGCTTCCTTGCTTCATCCCTCTGTTTCCTAGCTTCATCCCTCTGTTTCCTTGTTTCTTCCCTCTGTTTCCTTGCTTCATCTCTCTGTTTCCTTGCTTCTTCCCTCTGTTTCCTTGCTTCATCCCTCTGTTTCCTTGCTTCATCCCTCTGTTTCCTTGTTTCATCCCTCTGTTTCCTTGTTTCATCCCTCTGTTTCCTTGCTTCATCCCTCTGTTTCCTTCTTTCATCTCTCTGCTTCCTTGCTTCATCCCTCTGTTTCCTTGCTTCATCTCTCTGTTTCCTTGCTCCTTCTCTCTGCTTCCTTGCTTCTTCCCTCTGTTTCCTTGCTTCATCTCTCTGTTTCCTTGTTTCTTCCCTCTGTTTCCTTGCTTCATCCCTCTGTTTCCTTGCTTCATCTCTCTGTTTCCTTGCTTCATCTCTCTGTTTCCTCGCTTCATCCCTCTATTTCCTTGTTTCATCTCTCTGCTTCCTTGCTTCATCCCTCTGTTTCCTTGCTTCTTCCCTCTGTTTCCTTGCTTCATCCCTCTGTTTCCTTGTTTCTTCCCTCTGTTTCCTTGCTTCATCCCTCTGTTTCCTTGCTTCATCCCTGTTTCCTTGCTTCTTCCCTCTGTTTTCTTGCTTCATCTCTCTGTTTCCTTGCTTCTTCCCTCTGTTTCCTTGCTTCATCCCTCTGTTTCCTTGCTTCATCTCTCTTTTTCCTTGCTTCTTCCCTCTGTTTCCTTGCTTCATCCCTCTGTTTCCTTGCTTCATCTCTCTGTTTCCTTGCTTCTTCCCTCTGTTTCCTTGCTTCATCCCTCTGTTTCCTTGCTTCATCTCTCTTTTTCCTTGCTTCTTCCCTCTGTTTCCTTGCTTCATCCCTCTTTTTCCTTGCTTCATCTCTCTGTTTCCTTGCTTCTTCCCTCTGTTTCCTTGCTTCATCTCTCTGTTTCCTTGCTTCTTCCCTCTGTTTCCTTGCTTCATCCCTCTGTTTCCTTATTTCATCCCTCTGTTTCCTTGTTTCATCTCTGTTTCCTTGCTTCATCCCTCTGTTTCCTTGTTTCATCCCTCTGTTTCCTTGCTTCATCTCTCTGTTTCCTTGCTTCTTCCCTCTGTTTCCTTGCTTCATCCCTCTGTTCCCTTGCTTCTTCTCTCTGTTTCCTTGCTTCTTCCCTCTGTTTCCTTGCTTCATCTCTCTGTTTCCTTGCTTCTTCCCTCTGTTTCCTTGTTTCATCTCTCTGTTTCCTTGCTTGAACCCTCGGTTTCCTTGCTTCATCTCTCTGTTTCCTTGCTTCATCTCTCTGTTTCCTTGCTTCATCTCTCTGTTTCCTTGCTTGATCCCTCTGTTTCCTTGCTTCATCTCTCTGTTTCTTTGCTTCATCCCTCTGTTCCCTTGCTTCATCCCTCTGTTTCCTTGTTTCTTCCCTCTGTTTCCTTGCTTCATCCCTCTGTTTCCTTGCTTCATCCCTCTGTTTCCTTGTTTCTTCCCTCTGTTTCCTTGCTTCATCCCTCTGTTTCCTTGCTTCATCCCTCTGTTTCCTTGCTTCATCTCTCTGTTTCCTTGCTTCTTCCCTCTGTTTCCTTGCTTCATCTCTCTGTTTCCTTGCTTCTTCCCTCTGTTTCCTTGCTTCATCCCTCTGTTTCCTTGTTTCATCTCTGTTTCCTTGTTTCATCTCTCTGTTTCCTTGCTTCATCCCTCTGTTTCCTTGCTTCATCTCTCTTTTTCCTTGCTTCTTCCCTCTGTTTCCTTGCTTCATCCCTCTGTTTCCTTGCTTCATCTCTCTGTTTCCTTGCTTCTTCCCTCTGTTTCCTTGCTTCATCCCTCTGTTTCCTTGCTTCATCTCTCTTTTTCCTTGCTTCTTCCCTCTGTTTCCTTGCTTCATCCCTCTGTTTCCTTGCTTCATCTCTCTGTTTCCTTGCTTCTTCCCTCTGTTTCCTTGCTTCATCTCTCTGTTTCCTTGCTTCTTCCCTCTGTTTCCTTGCTTCATCCCTCTGTTTCCTTGTTTCATCCCTCTGTTTCCTTGTTTCATCTCTGTTTCCTTGCTTCATCTCTCTGTTTCTTTGCTTCATCCCTCTGTTCCCTTGCTTCATCCCTCTGTTTCCTTGTTTCTTCCCTCTGTTTCCTTGCTTCATCCCTCTGTTTCCTTGCTTCATCCCTCTGTTTCCTTGTTTCTTCCCTCTGTTTCCTTGCTTCATCCCTCTGTTTCCTTGCTTCATCCCTCTGTTTCCTTGCTTCATCTCTCTGTTTCCTTGCTTCTTCCCTCTGTTTCCTTGCTTCATCTCTCTGTTTCCTTGCTTCATCTCTCTTTTTCCTTGCTTCTTCCCTCTGTTTACTTGCTTCATCCCTCTGTTTCCTTGCTTCATCTCTCTGTTTCCTTGCTTCTTCCTTCTGTTTCCTTGCTTCATCTCTCTGTTTCCTTGCTTCTTCCCTCTGTTTCCTTGCTTCATCCCTCTGTTTCCTTGTTTCATCCCTCTGTTTCCTTGTTTCATCTCTGTTTCCTTCCTTCATCCCTCTGTTTCCTTGTTTCATCCCTCTGTTTCCTTGCTTCATCTCTCTGTTTCCTTGCTTCTTCCCTCTGTTTCCTTGCTTCATCCCTCTGTTCCCTTGCTTCTTCTCTCTGTTTCCTTGCTTCTTCCCTCTGTTTCCTTGCTTCATCTCTCTGTTTCCTTGTTTCTTCCCTCTGTTTCCTTGCTTCATCCCTCTGTTTCCTTGCTTCATCTCTCTGTTTCCTTGCTTCATCTCTCTGTTTCCTCGCTTCATCCCTCTGTTTCCTTGTTTCATCTCTCTGCTTCCTTGCTTCATCCCTCTGTTTCCTTGCTTCATCTCTCTGTTTCCTTGCTTCATCCCTCTGTTCCCTTGCTTCATCCCTCTGTTTCCTTGTTTCTTCCCTCTGTTTCCTTGCTTCATCTCTCTGTTTCCTTGCTTCTTCCCTCTGTTTCCTTGCTTCATCCCTCTGTTTCCTTGCTTCATCCCTCTGTTTCCTTGTTTCATCCCTCTGTTTCCTTGTTTCATCCCTCGGTTTCCTTGCTTCATCTCTCTGTTTCCTTGCTTCATCCCTCTGTTTCCTTGCTTCATCTCTCCGTTTCCTTGCTTCATCCCTCTGTTCCCTTGCTTCATCCCTCTGTTTCCTTGTTTCTTCCCTCTGTTTCCTTGCTTCATCCCTCTGTTTCCTTGCTTCATCTCTCTGTTTCCTTGTTTCATCTCTCTGTTTCCTCGCTTCATCCCTCTGTTTCCTTGCTTCATCCCTGTTTCCTTGCTTCAACCCTCTGTTTTCTTGCTTCATCTCTCTGTTTCCTTGCTTCTTCCCTCTGTTTCCTTGCTTCATCCCTCTGTTTCCTTGCTTCATCTCTCTTTTTCCTTGCTTCTTCCCTCTGTTTCCTTGCTTCATCCCTCTGTTTCCTTGCTTCATCTCTCTGTTTCCTTGCTTCTTCCCTCTGTTTCCTTGCTTCATCCCTCTGTTTCCTTGCTTCATCTCTCTTTTTCCTTGCTTCTTCCCTCTGTTTCCTTGCTTCATCCCTCTGTTTCCTTGCTTCATCTCTCTGTTTCCTTGCTTCTTCCCTCTGTTTCCTTGCTTCATCTCTCTGTTTCCTTGCTTCTTCCCTCTGTTTCCTTGCTTCATCCCTCTGTTTCCTTGTTTCATCCCTCTGTTTCCTTGTTTCATCTCTGTTTCCTTGCTTCATCCCTCTGTTTCCTTGTTTCTTCCCTCTGTTTCCTTGCTTCATCTCTCTGTTTCCTTGCTTCTTCCCTCTGTTTCCTTGCTTCATCCCTCTGTTCCCTTGCTTCTTCTCTCTGTTTCCTTGCTTCTTCCCTCTGTTTCCTTGCTTCATCTCTCTGTTTCCTTGCTTCCTCCCTCTGTTTCCTTGTTTCATCTCTCTGTTTCCTTGCTTGAACCCTCGGTTTCCTTGCTTCATCTCTCTGTTTCCTTGCTTCATCTCTCTGTTTCCTTGCTTGATCCCTCTGTTTCCTTGCTTCATCTCTCTGTTTCTTTGCTTCATCCCTCTGTTCCCTTGCTTCATCCCTCTGTTTCCTTGTTTCTTCCCTCTGTTTCCTTGCTTCATCCCTCTGTTTCCTTGCTTCATCCCTCTGTTTCCTTGTTTCTTCCGTTTCCTTGCTTCATCCCTCTGTTTCCTTGCTTCATCCCTCTGTTTCCTTGCTTCATCTCTCTGTTTCCTTGCTTCTTCCCTCTGTTTCCTTGCTTCATCTCTCTGTTTCCTTGCTTCTTCCCTCTGTTTCCTTGCTTCATCCCTCTGTTTCCTTGTTTCATCCCTCTGTTTCCTTGTTTCATCTCTGTTTCCTTGTTTCATCTCTCTGTTTCCTTGCTTCATCCCTCTGTTTCCTTGCTTCATCTCTCCTTTTCCTTGCTTCTTCCCTCTGTTTCCTTGCTTCATCCCTCTGTTTCCTTGCTTCATCTCTCTGTTTCCTTGCTTCTTCCCTCTGTTTCCTTGCTTCATCCCTCTGTTTCCTTGCTTCATCTCTCTTTTTCCTTGCTTCTTCCCTCTGTTTCCTTGCTTCATCCCTCTGTTTCCTTGCTTCATCTCTCTGTTTCCTTGCTTCTTCCCTCTGTTTCCTTGCTTCATCTCTCTGTTTCCTTGCTTCTTCCCTCTGTTTCCTTGCTTCATCCCTCTGTTTCCTTGTTTCATCCCTCTGTTTCCTTGTTTCATCTCTGTTTCCTTGCTTCATCCCTCTGTTTCCTTGTTTCATCCCTCTGTTTCCTTGCTTCATCTCTCTGTTTCCTCGCTTCATCCCTCTGTTTCCTTCTTTCATCTCTCTGCTTCCTTGCTTCATCCCTCTGTTTCCTTGCTTCATCTCTCTGTTTCCTTGCTCCTTCTCTCTGCTTCCTTGCTTCATCCCTCTGTTTCCTAGCTTCATCCCTCTGTTTCCTTGTTTCTTCCCTCTGTTTCCTTGCTTCATCTCTCTGTTTCCTTGCTTCTTCCCTCTGTTTCCTTGCTTCATCCCTCTGTTTCCTTGCTTCATCCCTCTGTTTCCTTGTTTCATCCCTCTGTTTCCTTGTTTCATCCCTCTGTTTCCTTGCTTCATCCCTCTGTTTCCTTCTTTCATCTCTCTGCTTCCTTGCTTCATCCCTCTGTTTCCTTGCTTCATCTCTCTGTTTCCTTGCTCCTTCTCTCTGCTTCCTTGCTTCTTCCCTCTGTTTCCTTGCTTCATCTCTCTGTTTCCTTGTTTCTTCCCTCTGTTTCCTTGCTTCATCCCTCTGTTTCCTTGCTTCATCTCTCTGTTTCCTTGCTTCATCTCTCTGTTTCCTCGCTTCATCCCTCTGTTTCCTTGTTTCATCTCTCTGCTTCCTTGCTTCATCCCTCTGTTTCCTTGCTTCTTCCCTCTGTTTCCTTGCTTCATCCCTCTGTTTCCTTGCTTCATCTCTCTTTTTCCTTGCTTCTTCCCTCTGTTTCCTTGCTTCATCCCTCTGTTTCCTTGCTTCATCTCGCTGTTTCCTTGCTTCTTCCCTCTGTTTCCTTTCTTCATCTCTCTGTTTCCTTGCTTCTTCCCTCTGTTTCCTTGCTTCATCCCTCTGTTTCCTTGTTTCATCCCTCTGTTTCCTTGTTTCATCTCTGTTTCCTTGCTTCATCCCTCTGTTTCCTTGTTTCATCCCTCTGTTTCCTTGCTTCATCTCTCTGTTTCCTTGCTTCTTCCCTCTGTTTCCTTGCTTCATCCCTCTGTTCCCTTGCTTCTTCTCTCTGTTTCCTTGCTTCTTCCCTCTGTTTCCTTGCTTCATCTCTCTGTTTCCTTGTTTCTTCCCTCTGTTTCCTTGCTTCCTCCCTCTGTTTCCTTGCTTCATCTCTCTGTTTCCTTGCTTCATCTCTCTGTTTCCTCGCTTCATCCCTCTGTTTCCTAGTTTCATCTCTCTGCTTCCTTGCTTCATCCCTCTGTTTCCTTGCTTCATCTCTCTGTTTCCTTGCTTCATCCCTCTGTTCCCTTGCTTCATCCCTCTGTTTCATTGTTTCTTCCCTCTGTTTCCTTGCTTCATCCCTCTGTTTCCTTGCTTCATCTCTCTGTTTCCTTGCTTCATCTCTCTGTTTCCTCGCTTCATCCCTCTGTTTCCTTGTTTCATCTCTCTGCTTCCTTGCTTCATCCCTCTGTTTCCTTGCTTCATCTCTCTGTTTCCTTGCTTCATCTCTCTGTTTCCTTGCTTGATCCCTCTGTTTCCTTGCTTCATCTCTCTGTTTCTTTGCTTCATCCCTCTGTTCCCTTGCTTCATCCCTCTGTTTCCTTGTTTCTTCCCTCTGTTTCCTTGCTTCATCCCTCTGTTTCCTTGCTTCATCTCTCTGTTTCCTTGCTTCATCTCTCTGTTTCCTCGCTTCATCCCTCTGTTTCCTTCTTTCATCTCTCTGCTTCCTTGCTTCATCCCTCTGTTTCCTTGCTTCATCTCTCTGTTTCCTTGCTCCTTCTCTCTGCTTCCTTGCTTCATCCCTCTGTTTCCTAGCTTCATCCCTCTGTTTCCTTGTTTCTTCCCTCTGTTTCCTTGCTTCATCTCTCTGTTTCCTTGCTTCTTCCCTCTGTTTCCTTGCTTCATCCCTCTGTTTCCTTGCTTCATCCCTCTGTTTCCTTGTTTCATCCCTCTGTTTCCTTGTTTCATCCCTCGGTTTCCTTGCTTCATCTCTCTGTTTCCTTGCTTCATCCCTCTGTTTCCTTGTTTCTTCCCTCCGTTTCCTTGCTTCATCCCTCTGTTTCCTTGCTTCATCCCTCTGTTTCCTTGCTTCATCTCTCTGTTTCCTTGCTTCTTCCCTCTGTTTCCTTGCTTCATCCCTGTTTCCTTGCTTCTTCCCTCTGTTTTCTTGCTTCATCTCTCTGTTTCCTTGCTTCTTCCCTCTGTTTCCTTGCTTCATCCCTCTGTTTCCTTGCTTCATCTCTCTTTTTCCTTGCTTCTTCCCTCTGTTTCCTTGCTTCATCCCTCTGTTTCCTTGCTTCATCTCTCTGTTTCCTTGCTTCTTCCCTCTGTTTCCTTGTTTCATCTCTCTGTTTCCTTGCTTCATCTCTCTGTTTCCTTGCTTCTTCCCTCTGTTTCCTTGCTTCATCCCTCTGTTTCCTTGTTTCATCTCTCTGTTTCCTTGCTTCATCTCTCTGTTTCCTTGCTTCTTCCCTCTGTTTCCTTGCTTCTTCCCTCTGTTTCCTTGCTTCATCCCTCTGTTTCCTTGCTTCATCTCTCTTTTTCCTTGCTTCTTCCCTCTGTTTCCTTGCTTCATCCCTCTTTTTCCTTGCTTCATCTCTCTGTTTCCTTGCTTCTTCCCTCTGTTTCCTTGCTTCATCTCTCTGTTTCCTTGCTTCTTCCCTCTGTTTCCTTGCTTCATCCCTCTGTTTCCTTATTTCATCCCTCTGTTTCCTTGTTTCATCTCTGTTTCCTTGCTTCATCCCTCTGTTTCCTTGTTTCATCCCTCTGTTTCCTTGCTTCATCTCTCTGTTTCCTTGCTTCTTCCCTCTGTTTCCTTGCTTCATCCCTCTGTTCCCTTGCTTCTTCTCTCTGTTTCCTTGCTTCTTCCCTCTGTTTCCTTGCTTCATCTCTCTGTTTCCTTGCTTCTTCCCTCTGTTTCCTTGTTTCATCTCTCTGTTTCCTTGCTTGAACCCTCGGTTTCCTTGCTTCATCTCTCTGTTTCCTTGCTTCATCTCTCTGTTTCCTTGCTTGATCCCTCTGTTTCCTTGCTTCATCTCTCTGTTTCTTTGCTTCATCCCTCTGTTCCCTTGCTTCATCCCTCTGTTTCCTTGTTTCTTCCCTCTGTTTCCTTGCTTCATCCCTCTGTTTCCTTGCTTCATCCCTCTGTTTCCTTGTTTCTTCCCTCTGTTTCCTTGCTTCATCCCTCTGTTTCCTTGCTTCATCCCTCTGTTTCCTTGCTTCATCTCTCTGTTTCCTTGCTTCTTCCCTCTGTTTCCTTGCTTCATCTCTCTGTTTCCTTGCTTCTTCCCTCTGTTTCCTTGCTTCATCCCTCTGTTTCCTTGTTTCATCTCTGTTTCCTTGTTTCATCTCTCTGTTTCCTTGCTTCATCCCTCTGTTTCCTTGCTTCATCTCTCTTTTTCCTGGCTTCTTCCCTCTGTTTCCTTGCTTCATCCCTCTGTTTCCTTGCTTCATCTCTCTGTTTCCTTGCTTCTTCCCTCTGTTTCCTTGCTTCATCCCTCTGTTTCCTTGCTTCATCTCTCTTTTTCCTTGCTTCTTCCCTCTGTTTCCTTGCTTCATCCCTCTGTTTCCTTGCTTCATCTCTCTGTTTCCTTGCTTCTTCCCTCTGTTTCCTTGCTTCATCTCTCTGTTTCCTTGCTTCTTCCCTCTGTTTCCTTGCTTCATCCCTCTGTTTCCTTGTTTCATCCCTCTGTTTCCTTGTTTCATCTCTGTTTCCTTGCTTCATCTCTCTGTTTCTTTGCTTCATCCCTCTGTTCCCTTGCTTCATCCCTCTGTTTCCTTGTTTCTTCCCTCTGTTTCCTTGCTTCATCCCTCTGTTTCCTTGCTTCATCCCTCTGTTTCCTTGTTTCTTCCCTCTGTTTCCTTGCTTCATCCCTCTGTTTCCTTGCTTCATCCCTCTGTTTCCTTGCTTCATCTCTCTGTTTCCTTGCTTCTTCCCTCTGTTTCCTTGCTTCATCTCTCTGTTTCCTTGCTTCATCTCTCTTTTTCCTTGCTTCTTCCCTCTGTTTACTTGCTTCATCCCTCTGTTTCCTTGCTTCATCTCTCTGTTTCCTTGCTTCTTCCTTCTGTTTCCTTGCTTCATCTCTCTGTTTCCTTGCTTCTTCCCTCTGTTTCCTTGCTTCATCCCTCTGTTTCCTTGTTTCATCCCTCTGTTTCCTTGTTTCATCTCTGTTTCCTTCCTTCATCCCTCTGTTTCCTTGTTTCATCCCTCTGTTTCCTTGCTTCATCTCTCTGTTTCCTTGCTTCTTCCCTCTGTTTCCTTGCTTCATCCCTCTGTTCCCTTGCTTCTTCTCTCTGTTTCCTTGCTTCTTCCCTCTGTTTCCTTGCTTCATCTCTCTGTTTCCTTGTTTCTTCCCTCTGTTTCCTTGCTTCATCCCTCTGTTTCCTTGCTTCATCTCTCTGTTTCCTTGCTTCATCTCTCTGTTTCCTCGCTTCATCCCTCTGTTTCCTTGTTTCATCTCTCTGCTTCCTTGCTTCATCCCTCTGTTTCCTTGCTTCATCTCTCTGTTTCCTTGCTTCATCCCTCTGTTCCCTTGCTTCATCCCTCTGTTTCCTTGTTTCTTCCCTCTGTTTCCTTGCTTCATCTCTCTGTTTCCTTGCTTCTTCCCTCTGTTTCCTTGCTTCATCCCTCTGTTTCCTTGCTTCATCCCTCTGTTTCCTTGTTTCATCCCTCTGTTTCCTTGTTTCATCCCTCGGTTTCCTTGCTTCATCTCTCTGTTTCCTTGCTTCATCCCTCTGTTTCCTTGCTTCATCTCTCCGTTTCCTTGCTTCATCCCTCTGTTCCCTTGCTTCATCCCTCTGTTTCCTTGTTTCTTCCCTCTGTTTCCTTGCTTCATCCCTCTGTTTCCTTGCTTCATCTCTCTGTTTCCTTGTTTCATCTCTCTGTTTCCTCGCTTCATCCCTCTGTTTCCTTGCTTCATCCCTGTTTCCTTGCTTCAACCCTCTGTTTTCTTGCTTCATCTCTCTGTTTCCTTGCTTCTTCCCTCTGTTTCCTTGCTTCATCCCTCTGTTTCCTTGCTTCATCTCTCTTTTTCCTTGCTTCTTCCCTCTGTTTCCTTGCTTCATCCCTCTGTTTCCTTGCTTCATCTCTCTGTTTCCTTGCTTCTTCCCTCTGTTTCCTTGCTTCATCCCTCTGTTTCCTTGCTTCATCTCTCTTTTTCCTTGCTTCTTCCCTCTGTTTCCTTGCTTCATCCCTCTGTTTCCTTGCTTCATCTCTCTGTTTCCTTGCTTCTTCCCTCTGTTTCCTTGCTTCATCTCTCTGTTTCCTTGCTTCTTCCCTCTGTTTCCTTGCTTCATCCCTCTGTTTCCTTGTTTCATCCCTCGGTTTCCTTGTTTCATCTCTGTTTCCTTGCTTCATCCCTCTGTTTCCTTGTTTCTTCCCTCTGTTTCCTTGCTTCATCTCTCTGTTTCCTTGCTTCTTCCCTCTGTTTCCTTGCTTCATCCCTCTGTTCCCTTGCTTCTTCTCTCTGTTTCCTTGCTTCTTCCCTCTGTTTCCTTGCTTCATCTCTCTGTTTCCTTGCTTCCTCCCTCTGTTTCCTTGTTTCATCTCTCTGTTTCCTTGCTTGAACCCTCGGTTTCCTTGCTTCATCTCTCTGTTTCCTTGCTTCATCTCTCTGTTTCCTTGCTTGATCCCTCTGTTTCCTTGCTTCATCTCTCTGTTTCTTTGCTTCATCCCTCTGTTCCCTTGCTTCATCCCTCTGTTTCCTTGTTTCTTCCCTCTGTTTCCTTGCTTCATCCCTCTGTTTCCTTGCTTCATCCCTCTGTTTCCTTGTTTCTTCCCTCTGTTTCCTTGCTTCATCCCTCTGTTTCCTTGCTTCATCCCTCTGTTTCCTTGCTTCATCTCTCTGTTTCCTTGCTTCTTCCCTCTGTTTCCTTGCTTCATCTCTCTGTTTCCTTGCTTCTTCCCTCTGTTTCCTTGCTTCATCCCTCTGTTTCCTTGTTTCATCCCTCTGTTTCCTTGTTTCATCTCTGTTTCCTTGTTTCATCTCTCTGTTTCCTTGCTTCATCCCTCTGTTTCCTTGCTTCATCTCTCTTTTTCCTTGCTTCTTCCCTCTGTTTCCTTGCTTCATCCCTCTGTTTCCTTGCTTCATCTCTCTGTTTCCTTGCTTCTTCCCTCTGTTTCCTTGCTTCATCCCTCTGTTTCCTTGCTTCATCTCTCTTTTTCCTTGCTTCTTCCCTCTGTTTCCTTGCTTCATCCCTCTGTTTCCTTGCTTCATCTCTCTGTTTCCTTGCTTCTTCCCTCTGTTTCCTTGCTTCATCTCTCTGTTTCCTTGCTTCTTCCCTCTGTTTCCTTGCTTCATCCCTCTGTTTCCTTGTTTCATCCCTCTGTTTCCTTGTTTCATCTCTGTTTCCTTGCTTCATCCCTCTGTTTCCTTGTTTCATCCCTCTGTTTCCTTGCTTCATCTCTCTGTTTCCTTGCTTCTTCCCTCTGTTTCCTTGCTTCATCCCTCTGTTCCCTTGCTTCTTCTCTCTGTTTCCTTGCTTCTTCCCTCTGTTTCCTTGCTTCATCTCTCTGTTTCCTTGTTTCTTCCCTCTGTTTCCTTGCTTCATCCCTCTGTTTCCTTGCTTCATCTCTCTGTTTCCTTGCTTCATCTCTCTGTTTCCTCGCTTCATCCCTCTGTTTCCTTGTTTCATCTCTCTGCTTCCTTGCTTCATCCCTCTGTTTCCTTGCTTCATCTCTCTGTTTCCTTGCTTCATCCCTCTGTTCCCTTGCTTCATCCCTCTGTTTCCTTGTTTCTTCCCTCTGTTTCCTTGCTTCATCCCTCTGTTTCCTTGCTTCATCTCTCTGTTTCCTTGCTTCATCTCTCTGTTTCCTCGCTTCATCCCTCTGTTTCCTTGTTTCATCTCTCTGCTTCCTTGCTTCATCCCTCTGTTTCCTTGCTTCATCTCTCTGTTTCCTTGCTTCATCCCTCTGTTCCCTTGCTTCATCCCTCTGTTTCCTTGTTTCTTCCCTCTGTCTCCTTGCTTCATCTCTCTGTTTCCATGCTTCTTCCCTCTGTTTCCTTGCTTCATCCCTCTGTTTCCTTGCTTCATCCCTCTGTTTCCTTGTTTCATCCCTCTGTTTCCTTGTTTCATCCCTCGGTTTCCTTGCTTCATCTCTCTGTTTCCTTGCTTCATCCCTCTGTTTCCTTGCTTCATCTCTCCGTTTCCTTGCTTCATCCCTCTGTTCCCTTGCTTCATCCCTCTGTTTCCTTGTTTCTTCCCTCTGTTTCCTTGCTTCATCCCTGTTTCCTTGCTTCTTCCCTCTGTTTTCTTGCTTCATCTCTCTGTTTCCTTGCTTCTTCCCTCTGATTCCTTGCTTCATCCCTCTGTTTCCTTGTTTCATCCCTCTGTTTCCTTGTTTCATCTCTGTTTCCTTGCTTCATCCCTCTGTTTCCTTGTTTCATCCCTCTGTTTCCTTGCTTCATCTCTCTGTTTCCTTGCTTCTTCCCTCTGTTTCCTTGCTTCATCTCTCTTTTTCCTTGCTTCTTCCCTCTGTTTCCTTGCTTCATCCCTCTGTTTCCTTGCTTCATCTCTCTGTTTCCTTGCTTCTTCCCTCTGTTTCCTTGCTTCATCTCTCTGTTTCCTTGCTTCTTCCCTCTGTTTCCTTGCTTCATCCCTCTGTTTCCTTGTTTCATCCCTCTGTTTCCTTGTTTCATCTCTGTTTCCTTGCTTCATCCCTCTGTTTCCTTGTTTCATCCCTCTGTTTCCTTGCTTCATCTCTCTGTTTCCTTGCTTCTTCCCTTTGTTTCCTTGCTTCATCCCTCTGTTCCCTTGCTTCTTCTCTCTGTTTCCTTGCTTCTTCCCTCTGTTTCCTTGCTTCATCTCTCTGTTTCCTTGCTTCTTCCCTCTGTTTCCTTGTTTCATCTCTCTGTTTCCTTGCTTGAACCCTCGGTTTCCTTGCTTCATCTCTCTGTTTCCTTGCTTCATCTCTCTGTTTCCTTGCTTGATCCCTCTGTTTCCTTGCTTCATCTCTCTGTTTCTTTGCTTCATCCCTCTGTTCCCTTGCTTCATCCCTCTGTTTCCTTGTTTCTTCCCTCTGTTTCCTTGCTTCATCCCTCTGTTTCCTTGCTTCATCCCTCTGTTTCCTTGTTTCTTCCCTCTGTTTCCTTGCTTCATCCCTCTGTTTCCTTGCTTCATCCCTCTGTTTCCTTGCTTCATCTCTCTGTTTCCTTGCTTCTTCCCTCTGTTTCCTTGCTTCATCTCTCTGTTTCCTTGCTTCTTCCCTCTGTTTCCTTGCTTCATCCCTCTGTTTCCTTGTTTCATCCCTCTGTTTCCTTGTTTCATCTCTGTTTCCTTGTTTCATCTCTCTGTTTCCTTGCTTCATCCCTCTGTTTCCTTGCTTCATCTCTCTTTTTCCTTGCTTCTTCCCTCTGTTTCCTTGCTTCATCCCTCTGTTTCCTTGCTTCATCTCTCTGTTTCCTTGCTTCTTCCCTCTGTTTCCTTGCTTCATCCCTCTGTTTCCTTGCTTCATCTCTCTGTTTCCTTGCTTCTTCCCTCTGTTTCCTTGCTTCATCTCTCTGTTTCCTTGCTTCTTCCCTCTGTTTCCTTGCTTCATCCCTCTGTTTCCTTGTTTCATCCCTCTTTTTCCTTGTTTCATCTCTGTTTCCTTGCTTCATCCCTCTGTTTCCTTGTTTCATCCCTCTGTTTCCTTGCTTCATCTCTCTGTTTCCTTGCTTCTTCCCTCTGTTTCCTTGCTTCATCCCTCTGTTCCCTTGCTTCTTCTCTCTGTTTCCTTGCTTCTTCCCTCTGTTTCCTTGCTTCATCTCTCTGTTTCCTTGTTTCTTCCCTCTGTTTCCTTGCTTCATCCCTCTGTTTCCTTGCTTCATCTCTCTGTTTCCTTGCTTCATCTCTCTGTTTCCTCGCTTCATCCCTCTGTTTCCTTGTTTCATCTCCCTGCTTCCTTGCTTCATCCCTCTGTTTCCTTGCTTCATCTCTCTGTTTCCTTGCTTCATCCCTCTGTTCCCTTGCTTCATCCCTCTGTTTCCTTGTTTCTTCCCTCTGTTTCCTTGCTTCATCCCTCTGTTTCCTTGCTTCATCTCTCTGTTTCCTTGCTTCATCTCTCTGTTTCCTCGCTTCATCCCTCTGTTTCCTTGTTTCATCTCTCTGCTTCCTTGCTTCATCCCTCTGTTTCCTTGCTTCATCTCTCTGTTTCCTTGCTTCATCTCTCTGTTTCCTTGCTTGATCCCTCTGTTTCCTTGCTTCATCTCTCTGTTTCTTTGCTTCATCCCTCTGTTCCCTTGCTTCATCCCTCTGTTTCCTTGTTTCTTCCCTCTGTTTCCTTGCTTCATCCCTCTGTTTCCTTGCTTCATCTCTCTGTTTCCTTGCTTCATCTCTCTGTTTCCTCGCTTCATCCCTCTGTTTCCTTGTTTCATCTCTCTGCTTCCTTGCTTCATCCCTCTGTTTCCTTGCTTCATCTCTCTGTTTCCTTGCTCCTTCTCTCTGCTTCCTTGCTTCATCCCTCTGTTTCCTAGCTTCATCCCTCTGTTTCCTTGTTTCTTCCCTCTGTTTCCTTGCTTCATCTCTCTGTTTCCTTGCTTCTTCCCTCTGTTTCCTTGCTTCATCCCTCTGTTTCCTTGCTTCATCCCTCTGTTTCCTTGTTTCATCCCTCTGTTTCCTTGTTTCATCCCTCGGTTTCCTTGCTTCATCTCTCTGTTTCCTTGCTTCATCCCTCTGTTTCCTTGCTTCATCTCTCCGTTTCCTTGCTTCATCCCTCTGTTCCCTTGCTTCATCCCTCTGTTTCCTTGTTTCTTCCCTCTGTTTCCTTGCTTCATCCCTGTTTCCTTGCTTCTTCCCTCTGTTTTCTTGCTTCATCTCTCTGTTTCCTTGCTTCTTCCCTCTGTTTCCTTGCTTCATCCCTCTGTTTCCTTGCTTCATCTCTCTTTTTCCTTGCTTCTTCCCTCTGTTTCCTTGCTTCATCCCTCTGTTTCCTTGCTTCATCTCTCTGTTTCCTTGCTTCTTCCCTCTGTTTCCTTGCTTCATCCCTCTGTTTCCTTGCTTCATCTCTCTTTTTCCTTGCTTCTTCCCTCTGTTTCCTTGCTTCATCCCTCTGTTTCCTTGCTTCATCTCTCTGTTTCCTTGCTTCATCCCTCTGTTTCCTTGTTTCATCCCTCTGTTTCCTTGCTTCATCTCTCTGTTTACTTGCTTCTTCCCTCTGTTTCCTTGCTTCATCCCTCTGTTCCCTTGCTTCTTCTCTCTGTTTCCTTGCTTCTTCCCTCTGTTTCCTTGCTTCATCTCTCTGTTTCCTTGCTTCTTCCCTCTGTTTCCTTGTTTCATCTCTCTGTTTCCTTGCTTGAACCCTCGGTTTCCTTGCTTCATCTCTCTGTTTCCTTGCTTCATCTCTCTGTTTCCTTGCTTGATCCCTCTGTTTCCTTGCTTCATCTCTCTGTTTCTTTGCTTCATCCCTCTGTTCCCTTGCTTCATCCCTCTGTTTCCTTGTTTCTTCCCTCTGTTTCCTTGCTTCATCCCTCTGTTTCCTTGCTTCATCTCTCTGTTTCCTTGCTTCATCTCTCTGTTTCCTCGCTTCATCCCTCTGTTTCCTTGTTTCATCTCTCTGCTTCCTTGCTTCATCCCTCTGTTTCCTTGCTTCTTCTCTCTGTTTCCTTGTTTCTTCCCTCTGTTTCCTTGCTTCATCTCTCTGTTTCCTTGCGTCATCCCTCTGTTTCCTTGCTTCATCTCTCTGCTTTTTTTTCTTCTTCGGCCTCTAGCTGTTTCTTTCGTAATTCAAACTCATACTTCATTTCATCTGCCTGAAGCTGAATCTCAGCCTCAGTATGTACTTTACCTTCAACAAACATCTCCAAAACCTCCTCTTCGAATTTCCCCTCGGCTACGTAATGCTGTGCTATTAACAGCTGTACCCGAGCCTTCCTCATGCAAGTGGTCACTTTAATATCCAGCTCACGAGCAATTCCCATCAGTATATCCCTTTTAGCCTCGTCCAACGCGTCAGGGGTTCGATCCGCCACAAACCTACAACCTCAAACTCCATTTCTGCTGTATTTCGACACCAAATCAAATAAGGGAAATAGGAACAAAACTGTGCTCTTTCAAACCTAGGGGTAAATGGGTACAGTCTTACGATGTGATGAAGAGGGTTCAATTAAGTTCATGGGTTCATGGTATTCAGTTGAGTAACGTTGGAGAGACAGAGCGAGACGTGAGAGGTGATGCCGTCAATCTTCCCGTTCTCCTGCGAAGTTCTGTCGTGGTCACCGACTATGACCTTGATATGTACGACCGTTCTTCAGTGGTGGAATTATCACCCAGGCAAGGATGGACATACAGATAATTCCCAACCCGTCGCACCTTTTCACACTGTGAGTCATTGATCGATTTCCCCGAATCGATCCTCCAATACCCCACCTTCGTGTGGGTGCAACAAAGCTCAGTCAGTGTCCGTCCTGTGCGCCTCGTGGTGTGTCTCAGTGCGTCTGTCTATGTAACGGCGGACCTGGCTTTTAAATCTCCATGTTGGACACCAGCTGTCCATCAACCTGCTCCACCCTCGCTTTCGGCAGGAAATCTACAGGCAGGCAAGTGACCTCGGAGAAAGGTAAACCATCGGCAGAGGAACCATAACATCATTCTTTGGAATCAGTCTCTCTCTCTCTCCCCCCCCCCTCTCTCTCTCTCTCTCTCTCTCTCTCTCTCTCTCTCTCTCTCTCTCTCTCTCTCTACTCTCTCACTCTCTCTCTGTCTCTCTCTCTCTCTCTCTCTCTCTCTCTCACTCTCTCTCTCTCTCTCTCTCTCTCTCTCTCTCATCTCTCTCTCTCTCTCTCTCTGTCTCTCTCTCTCTCTCTCTCTCTCTCTTTCTCCTCTTAATAGCAGCACATTTCACAGAGTCTATTCTGGACACCTTTTCAAGCTGGGGTGACCCTTAACGCAAGGTTAAGTGAAACTGCTTCACAGAATTCAATTGCAAAATCAGCCCAAGGTGGTCGTTCATTTTTATCAGCCCAATATAACCAAAATCACATACAAATTATATTAACAGCCCAATAATACATTCTTAAATTAGGCAAAGGAAGACCTCCATCCTTTTTGATTTTTTGTAAATGATATTTGCGAATTCTTGGCCTTTTATTATTCCAACCAAAAGATGAGATAATAGAGTCAACCTGATCAAAAAACTTCTTAGTTAAAAAATGGATATTTTGAAATACATTTAAACATTTTGGTGAGATCATCATTATGACTGCATGAGTTCGGCCGGCTAACGTAAGTGTAAGTGGATTCCATCTACAAAATAATTGCTTCATAAAATCCGCTAAAGGAGTCAAATTAGCTTTTTAAAGGTGTTATAATTTTTAGTAATAATAAAACCTAAATGTTTAAAAGAGACCGTATCTTTAAAAGGAATGTCATCATATATAGAAGCAGAATCATTTAGGGTAAATAATTCATTATTATGGAGGTTTAGTTTAGATAGATAGATAGATAGATAGATAGATAGATACTTTATTCATCCCCAAGGGGAAATTCAATGTTCCTCCAGTATGATATCACATAAACACAAGACAGACCAAGACTAACTGACCAAAAAACCACATAATTATAACATACAGTTACAACAGTGCAAAGCAATACCATAATTTGATAAGAGCAGACCATGGGCACGGTAAAAAAAGTCTCAAAGTCCCAGATAGCCCATCATCTCACGCAGATGGCAGAAGGAAGAAACCTCCAACGTGGCAAAACTTCCCGATGCAGCCTCTGGAAGCACCCGAGCACAGCCAACTGTGAGTCCGTCCGAAAACTTCCGACAACTTCGTGCCTCCGACCAGCCCTCCGACACCGAGCACCGAGCACCATCTCTGCCGAGTGCTTCAACCCCGGCTCCGGCCACCAAGCAACAGGCAAAGCCGAGGATTCGGGGCCTTCCTCTCTGGAGATCTCTCCGATCGCTCAGTAGCAGCGTCAGCAGCACAGGCATGTCAGAAGTTTCGCCAGATGTTCCTCCGTGCTTCACACATCCGTCTCAATCAAATCAGGATTGTGCACGGCCCCTACTTACAGATAACGGATATTCCTTACTGGAGTGGCCGCTGCGCCCTGCGTCGTCGCGCCGCCATCTTGATATCCCGAAAACTTTCCAAATTCTTTTAATAGCTTCAATAAATTAGGAATGGATTCTTCAGGATTCGAAATATAAATTAGGAGATCGTCAGCATAAAGGGAGATCTTATGAATAGTCCCATTTATGAAAATTCCATGAATATCTTTAGCTTCACGAAGTGCAATAGCCAATGATTCCAACATCAAATTAAATAACAAGGGACTTAACGGACATTCTTGTCTCGTA